>NC_072770.1:35323766-35623766 GCF_022539595.1 Amphiprion ocellaris
AAATTGTTTGAGTTAGATGCTGGACGGTAGCTCGGTGGTTAGCACAGATCTTTCTATGTGGAGTTTGCATGTTCTCCCTGTCCATGTGTAGGTACTTCAGGCTCCTCCCACAGTCCAAGAAATGCAGGTTCATTGGTGATTCTAAATTGTCCGTAGGTGTGAATGTTTGTCTCTATGTGTAGCCCTGTGATAGACTGGACCTGTCCAGGGTGTCACCTGCCTTCACCCTGAGCCGGCTGGCATAGACCCTAATGAGGATTTATCAGTGTATAGATAGTGGATGGTTGTTTGAGTTCGAAAACCAGGATTCTTTCTATAGTCCAGTAACAATATTCTATAACTCTTTTGGTTTGGTTTCACTGATCGCACCGGCTCAATGTATGTTTAAATGCTGGCCAAAGATGCAGAAACAGCTTTTTAATATATATGTTTTTCTCATTAAGGATGCCTCTGATCAGCACCATACTCTACATTTTTAAAACTCCCATTGGTGCCAATCACAGGGGGAAAAATCAGCCTCTTGGGGTGAAAGATAAAGGTTTTATGGCTGGTTTGAATCACAGAATAGAACAGTCGTTGACATTTTTTGAACAAAATCTGCCTCATCATATAACTGGTTTGTGTGAGTCTATCAAAGCAGGGTTGTGCCACTAACGGCCATATGCACATATTAACGAATTTGCAAAATTTCAGGACTCAAGCTACATTATATCTCAAGTTATGGCACTTCAGATGTTGCTCCACAGATCGGTGTGAATTAAACTTTTTTTGCCCAAAAAGTTACAACACCTGTGACCAAAACTTTTATGTGTTTTACTTACTAACATACACATGCACAGAAAACCAATCAGAAAGCAAATATGAGATGGTCAGGCGTGAACCTTTATTAAAATTTGGTAAACTGAGGTGGAATAACCCAGCCTCTAACACTGTGATGCCTCACCGTCACCTTATTTTGGTTTTGATAATTATAGTAATATAGGACATGCTGATCTGCAGTGTGTGATGCTCTGCGTTAAAAGTCAGTCATCCTACATGCAAAAATGCATTTATGGGGAAAAACATCCAAGAGTGACAGTTTTACTGAGTAAAAATGTCATATTCTGTATTTATTCAATAAGTCACAGATCAAACCAGGCAAAGTAGTGATGCTCTGATTCATCCGCTGTCTCTCCTTGAGGGGATGCTACATTTAAAATCCTTACCCCATTAATCATTTTAATGTAGACCAGACACTGAAAAACTGAGTTGGCGGCTTCCACCGACTCAATGAATGTGTCTGGGTTTAATAATGGCATAATGATCCGGTCCTTTTAGTAAAGTAGGTGCAGGATCAGTGCATCCTTACAGTATATATATATTGCACAGACTTTGGAAAACTCACAGATTAATAATAAGAAATGTAATAAATTTTCTTTAACTGATAAGAAAATAACGTAAAATTTCAAAACAATTAGCTTTTCTCCACATTTATACAATATATTTCCATTTTCAATGTTACTTTTGGGGTAACATTGTCCAGTAAGTCTTAGTTGTGGGCAATAAGCAGGCTTCAAATAAAAAGTTGTTATTCCAAACCATCTGACTTCACTTTCTCAGGCTTCACATTGGCCTCATGACTTGTTCCTCTCACATCTGTCTCCAATAAAACAAGAGTACTACAGGCAAGGGAAGTGAATAAGCAATACAAGTTTATAGTGCTATAAATGATTAGAATTGGAATAATAGTAATAAACCACACTGCTGACAGGAAAATTCATAAAGGTCCCTGATGAAGCTGAACACATGTAAGACAAAATCAAGGTCCATCTACTGTGCACACCCTTCCTGGAGCCTCTGACGGTATCACACTGTCCTCACCAGCAGACTGAGCCGTTTGTTCTTAGAGCTGCAGATATTCAAACTTTCTAAGGATAAGCTGCTGATCTCAAAAACCTTAAAAACTTATATTTCTTACAATTTATTGTCTATGGACAACAATATCAAATCATCTCCCACCTCTGAAGTGCTTATTCAATGACATGCCAAGGAGTTTTACAGACAAGTGAGATCAGTCTGTGTGTCATTTGTAACACAGCCAACAGTATGTGTTATCATTTTAAAGAAAAAAAACAGTCACAAAAAGCTGAACTAGCACAAAGCAGAAAAGTAAAATGTCTGCAGGAAAAACAAAGGACACAGCTGCGTCAGTATTAAAAAACGATGCAGCGCAGTACTAGTACAAGTGTTAACATCAATAATCAAACTATCAATAACATAAGTCCCAGGTATTTCCTCCATCTTCAGCTCCCACAGCCTGTTTGAATCATGAGCACAGGTGCATCAGAACAAGAGGACAGACGCTAAATTGCAGACCAAGGGTTGGACTAATTTTCTGGCGTTTACGGATGTTGGTGACATGTTTGGAATACTTTAAAACACGCTACCATCCTGTCATGAGAACACTGCAGAAGGTGGAGGTTTGACAGTGATGGATACACGAGGTTTTACTGATTTACTGAGCTGATAATGCAGATAATGCCGCTTCACTAACGGTCAGATTATAGCGTTTCTAAAAGAAGCAAGTTATTAACCTCCTGAGGGGGGATTCACAGTCACTTCCTAAAATGACAGTTCAATATTCGAGAAGTTTAGTTGAACTTATGTTACACTGTGATGATTAATTTTTCTACTTAATTTTTTTGAGCAGTATATAATAAACTCCTGCAATAGTCTATGTGAACCCTAATGCTAATTTTGCAAGAATCTCAAAAGATATTCCTAAACACTTCAGACCAGATGTAGAAAAGCAACCCAGCTGACAAATACATATTTTGTTTGAATGACATATTTCTAGTATTTCCAGTTAAGGAGTCTTAACCCTCGTGTCGTCCTGCGGGTCAAAATTGACCCGTTTAAAAGTTTGAAAATGTGGAGAAAAAATATATTTTCACAGTGAAACTTCTGATGTCCACATTTTCAACATTTTTGGAAAATCTTTGAACATTTTTTGGTGGAAAAAAAAAAGTTAAAAATGTTTCTTAAGAACATTCACAAAAAAATCAACCAAAATCCAGCGAAATTCGCTGGATTTTGGTGGATTTTATGTGAATGTTCTTAAAGAAAATATTACAAGTTTTACTGATATATATGGAATCACTTTAGATATTTTTACTAATTTTTTGGAAGATTTTTAATCATTTTTTGAAAATATTTACAAGAATTTTTTGCCAGATTTGGGGGATTTTTTTAAAAAAATAAAATTTTCAAGGGAAACTTTTAAGGAATTATTGGAATTTTCTCCCTGAAGGTTTTGCAAATTTTCAGAAATTTTGGGAATTTTTTTGCAGAATTTTTGCATTTTTTTCAGACAAGGAAACAATACTTTTTGGTGCCCATAAATGAGGATAACAGGAGGGTTAAGCAAAGGTCAGGTGACTGATCATCCATATAACTATTTGCTTTCGAGTACACTCACATATTACTCTGTCCCGCCATGAAGACGTGATTGAAAACAAGATTTCGTCTCAGACAAAGCTGGAATAATGAAACTGCCATTTGAAAACATTCATCTGTGTCTACCGTGTAAATGATCTACAACTGGTAAGTGGTTTTAATGTGAGCAAAGAGTGGTTGACATAAGAAAACGCAAATATATGACCATAGGACGGTCTTCACATTATGACAAATGATTTCCATCGCTTTTTACAAAATCTGGTGCAGAGGTTAAATTCATTGTGGTGTAATCAGTGCACACCTTCAGGCAGGTGCTTAGGAAAATAAATCAAACAAAAGAACGTGCTGAATGAAGTTTCATGGAAACTGAGAAATGTTAACGCGTTGGTCATATCGGTTTATAATGCACAATACTGCAGACTTGCATCCTACTGAACTTTCAGGTGGCTGTGTGCATTTGTAATTATTGATGGTGTTACACATAATGGGATATTTTAATTTAAGATGTTCAAATTCCAAATCTGATAATTCATAGATGGTGAAATTAACACTTTCATTGTGTTTTTGGTGGTTATTGTAAATGTAAAGCAGTTTGCATTTTGAGTTGGAAAGATGATGATCTTTAGTCTGAATGGCTTTTTTGTCATTTCACTGTCAGACAACACACCCCGGTGAGTAACAACATTTTCTGGGTAAATATTCATATGTGTGTCGTGACAGTTAACGTCAATACACCCATTTATTTTCCCCAAAGTTTTATAGATTTTGTGATAATTATTATTTGAGTATATTTAAACAGCTGTGCATTGTGACAATACAATTTTGATACATTTTTTAATACTTGCATTTGAGTTAAAGCATATTGTGAATCAATCACCTATTTCCATAATTCATTTATTGCAAAGCTGATTAATTGCAGGTCATGTTTTAGGTAAACATCTCAGAGCTTCTGCTTTTCAGTTCTGGCAGTTTGCTTCCTTTGTTTTGTTGCATCTAATATGAAACTGAATATCTTTGGCTTAGCAAATGTTGGTCATTGGTTGGTGTTTTGCTTGTATTTAACAATTACATGAACACTTATTTCACCAATTGTGACGTCACTAAATACACAGCCCCTGTGTCAACAAAAAGCACATTTAGCCTTCACAAAGGTAGCTTTTTGGCAGGGTTGTCATTAGGCCTACATTGTCCATTACCAGTCATTGGGTGCTGATTTTATCTAACCTTTTAGTGTGTATGTATTTGTGTGAGTTGCATTTGTGCTGCCAAATACTACTATCATTAGCTGGACCTTTTTTTCCCCACTTCATTCTTGTGTCATTCCTCTCCGTGATACTGTCTCTCAGGTTGCCGTTTGTCATGTTAGGACATGTGTGGGACTGCCGCTGCATTTTCTGTTTTTTTTATAACCTGTTTTCTCACCACATGCTACGTTTTCTTGCAACCTGTTCTCCTGCTCTCTCACCCCTCAAAAATGTAGCCTTCTCAGCACCTGTCCTGTTTTTAAAGTTCCTCTCTTGGCATTGATTGAACCCTTAACCCTCCTGTTGTCTTCATTTACGGGCCCCAGAAATTCAGCAAAAAAATTCCCCAGATTTCTGAAAATTTGCAAAACCTTCAGGAAGAAAATTCCAATAATTCCTTCAAAGTTTCCCTTGAAAGTTTTATTTTTTTTAAAAAATCCCCCAAATCTGGCAAGAAAATTCTTGTAAATATTTTCAAAAAATGAGTAAAAATCTCCCAAAAAAATCCAAAAAATATCTAAAGTGATTACATATATATCAGTAAAACTTCTAATATTTTCTTTAAGAACATTCACATAAAAATCATGAAACATTTTTTTGTGAATGTTCTTAAGAAACATTTTAACATTTCTTTTTTTCCACCAAAAATGTTCAAAGATTTCCCAAAAATGTTGAAAATGTGGACATCAGAAGTTTCACTGTGAAAATATATGTTTTTTCCACATTTTCAAACTTTAAAACGCGTCAATTTTGACCCACAGGATGACACGAGGGTTAAAATCGCATCTCTGTGTAGCTAAACTACACATTTAGAAGATTTTTTCCCCAAGAAGCTAATCCCCTTATGCCTTAAAATTGCTTAGATGTAACTGTACACTTTTACTTCTTTTAGAAGCTCAGTTCTATGAATATGCAAATCAGTCCTGCCTCGATCTCCACTAACCCCTCTGCTACTCGCCTGCGGCTCTAGCTGCCCTCTCACCTTCGACTTTGCTCAAACACTGTATGCTACTCAAACGCCTGGCTCTATGAATCTATATTTTTAAGGCTGTTTTGTGATACAATGCAATTCAAGGTAGAAATGCTCAGCCACGGCATTATTTTGCTCATGATATATCTTCCCGCATGTAAAAAACACCATATGCACACATGCTAACAGAAGGTGAAAACTTGACTTTCATTGGAAGGGATCTTTAAGAATATACCAACTATAACTAACTCATGCACAGATCAAGTCAGAATCATTACAGTGATGGTTTTAGCCATTTACCGGAGCTATTTAATGCTTTTTAGTTTAGCAGCTCTGTTCATATAATGCACAAGTCTTGCATCACAGGGTGCTTAAATCTTTGTAAGTCTGACACAAATCATAAATTGTCAATGTGGGCAGTGGTCTGACAAGAAGAGTGTCCTGTGCTGTTCTGGCTTTAAGATAAATTTGTATTTTTTTTCTTTTTTTCCTGCAGTTTCTCCTGCAGGTATGTGTTCCAGTCGGGGTTTTTGTGGTGCCAACAACCGCCCCAACAGATCATCATCAGAGTCCGGCGGCTCCGGTGCCCACTATGCTCTGTGTGCTCTGGGAGTGGGCCTCATCGCCCTGGGCATTGTTATGATTGTGTGGACTGTGATACCCATGGATGGAGAGGGATCAAGCACCTCCACTGCTTCGTCAGGTAACTCGTCTACAGTTCCTGGGACAGACAACCACAATGATGGTGAGGACACAGACCACACAAAGTCCTCGTCAGTGGCGATGGTGCTAGTTGGAGTTGGGGCAGCCATGTTGCTTTTGTCCATTTGCCTCGGCGTGAGGAGCAAGAGGAGAGCTCGCAACAGAAACAGCCAGTCAGCGGCAGCAGCAGGCGGCCTTATGGACCATGTGACAGGAGATCAGGAATCGTCGTGAGTGCTGACTTTTGGTTATGTTTTTATACCAAGATTTTTCTCATGTGTTCAACTTCCAACACTGGAAAAAATGCCCCTCTCAAAACAAGGTGAAAAAAAAGTTATTTCAAGGAAGTTTTAAGCAATATTTTACAAGGATTGTCAAGCTTAGGTGTCTTAAAATAAGCCAGACATGCAAAAAAAAAAAAAATTGCAGCTTTTCACTCAAAAATAGATTTTTGCTTTCATTTAACCTCCTAATTTGAGATGTATTAACCCTCCTGCTGTCCTCATTTACAGGCACCAAAAAATATTGTTTCCTTGTCTGAAAAAAAAAATCCCAAAAATCAGCAAAAAAATTCCCCAAATTCCTGAAAATTTGCAAAACCTTCAGGAAGAAAATTCCAATAATTCCTTAAAAGTGTCCCTTAAAAGTTTTATTTTAAAATAATCTCCCAAATTTGGCAAGAAAATTCTTGTAAATATTTTCAAAAAAGGAGTAAAAATCCTCCCTCAGACTGCTGACAGTCACACTTCACACATTAAAAACCAGAAGCAGCATCATGCCAATCATAAAAATAGCCCTCGACAAAATTTAAAATGATGATGCTTAAAGTTCAAGAGCTCTCAGTACATTAGAAATGAGCAGCTGCACCAAGAGTGCACTGAGTAACAAAATAAGTATATTACCTTACAAGATTATTTATTTTCTACCAGCAATCCCCTCCTGCATCATTTGCAGTAACACATCTTTTTTTTCCATAATAAGTTCTAATATTCTTTATTATAACAACCCACTCCTCTTTTGACAGAAGTAGGCACATGATGCATCAAATGCCCCTATTTATGTGAGCATGCTGAGTCTGATTAGGAATATCTTGGATAATAAAGACAGTTGATAGCCACCTTTGCGGTCTCCATCATTTCAGTGTTTTAGGTTTTGTCAAGCTGGCTAACACAAAGAACGCCTGGCTATTTAAACAATATAAAATACAGCTAATATTGTGTCTGCTCGAGGTGTAAATTATCAGTAGTTGGCCAACAAGTTTAGTTGTTTAATATGCCAGTGTTCACAGCTTCTTTTTGTTGCCCCCAAGTGACCAAAAGACTCAGTTTTAGGTGACGTTTGTATAAATATTTTGTCATGTGTTTTGCTTACATTGGTTTCTCACTGAGGGCCGTCTATTGCATTCTTTTCCAGAACTGTAGACCCAACTTCGTACAACGTGCCGAGCTACGAGGAAGTCGTCGGCAGCGGCGACTACCCCGTCCGTCAGAGCAACCTTCGCCAGAGCATCTCGCAGCTGCCGTCCTACGAGGACATCATAGCTGCTGTGGAAAATGAAGGAGCAGAGCCCGCCAACAACTCCACTGAGGACACTCCTCTTAATGAATCCACGCCGGCTGCTGCACAACCCGCCGCTGCACAACCCGCCGCTGAGCCTCAACCCGAACCGGCTGCTGCCCTCGTGCCAAACCCCAGCCTGCCCACCCGCAGCAGCAGCCGGGCCAGCCGTTTACTGCGGCCCCTCCGGGTCAGGAGGATCAAGTCGGACAAACTGCACCTGAAGGACTTTCGCCTCCAAATCCGCAGCCCGACACAGAACCCAGTGACCATTGAACCCATCACTCCTCCTCCGCAGTACGATAATAAGATGCCCGAATTACAGTAATGCCTCCCTTATTGCCCGTTCCTGATAAAGTAAATAAAAATATCTGTCAGTAAGTAGGTAAATGTTGCAGTGTTGATGGAAGCTGTGCAGACACACACCTGATATGAGAATATGTCAAGTGAAAGTCTTGTTCTTCATCACTGAAGTTTGCGATCGGCATATTTATTCTGTTATAATACATTATAAGGTCTTTCAGCTTTCAGAGTCGAGATTTTTTTTAAACATCCTGCTGTAACTTATGTCAGACATCGGACAGTCGTTGAGTTTTATTTAATAGCCATAGTTTTCCTCCTTGTTACTGCATTTTCATTGTGATTATTCGTGAAATGCGGAAAATTTGAAACCATATGTAGTGATTTAAAGGGAGCAATGGGACGTTAATCTTCTGAGAGATTTTTAAGTCATATTAAATATCATAAATATCAGATGTACAACATTTTGTAATTTGTAACTCTGACAAAAACATGCATTGAGGCCAAACATTTGTGACTTATTACTCGTTTGTTTGTGGATTTTGTACATGTTTTTTTAAAACTCCTTGTTCTAAAGACACTGGTTTATGTAAGCTTCTTCACACGGATATTAAGAGAAGAAAAGGATTTTTTTTGGACAGTAAAACCATAAGTAAACTGTTGGACATTCTGGTGATGTGATGTTAGTAATTAAACATACATTACTTCATGGAACTTTTATAAGTGTTGTAATGTTTGAATCTATTTGTAAAAACGAGGCAATAAATGTTTTTCTATTTCATTTAAGATCATGTTAAGATTTCATATTTTTGTTGCCAAATGTCTGGGAAAGGGATTTTTTTCAGTGTAAAATCCACTAAAATCAAATAGATCTACTAAATACAAAATATATCATGACTAAAGAAAGCCTTGTTTGTGTCATGTTAATGAACGAATAGAAATAATTCTTCCTTTTCTGATAATTTAGTCTAATTTGCATGCTGTAACTTTGATAGAGCTGTATTTATTTTAAAAAAAGAAAGACTAATACTGTTGTTTTACTTTTGGTTAATAAAATGTAACTGTTGATGTTTGTCCTCTCTGCTGTGTTACCATGACAAACTTTCTCAAGTTGATTTAGTGCTTTTGCATCAATTTCCACGAGTTTCAAGTTTCATTGGTTAATATTTAGCACCCTCCAGTGGTTAAAATTGATAAATGACAGCTAGTTGAAAGCAGCCTGTCATCTTTTAACAAATGTTGCATCTTTATTAGTTTAATTGCTGAGAATATATAAAGATTGAGAATATAATGTGGAAGGTTAAAAATAAGTACTTATATGAGTAAAGGTAGTAAACTGACTCGCCTCGTTATGAAATTCATCTCGCTGTATTAAACAGGCTTTCAGTGGTGGGCCAATTCTTCAGTAAAGTTACAGTCATCCATTGTGCATGTTATTTAAGCAATTATATGGAAGCTCTATTGGGAAAATGTACATTCCATGTTCAATGAAACTATAGTGAAAGCAGAACCATTGGTCCATGTGACTGTAGCATTATTATTAGATTTATGCTGTATAAGTGACGTTTTATTGAGGTGGAGCAAATGTTGAATTAGTTTGTGTTGGACTGCAATGGATGATTATTGTTATTATGGATTCATCTTATCACATTTATGTACAGCTCATAGTGCATCTTCAATTCTGGCTTTTTAAACAAATAATCCAACCGTTTGAGAAGCAGGGACAATTAATACATATTTTGCGTGAAAAATGGCTCAGATTTGTCAAAATTTGCTGAAGAGTTAATGATGGGGTCCCCTGCCCCCCGATAATAATGATGAACACTGTAGATCAACGTTTTTGAGCACCTCATGGAAAATCGGGGTAATTGTTTGTGAACTTAACTGTTGTAAAACGCAAAAAGAAGCAATTTAAAACTTTTAACTGAGCAATACCAGAAACAAATATTGCATCTACATGAAAGACACCTTCCTACAAACTACTAATCTACTAATTTGCAAATTATATTTTCAGATTTAGCCTTTTATTTATGCAGTAGTATAAGGTAACATGATTACTGAATACAATTTGCCATCTTGGTTTTATCTTAGCTAAATAAAAACAAAGCATTAACCTTTACTATACATAAATACACGTTTATCTCTGACTATTCATTTTTTGCAATACTTTAAGTTCTCATTGGTGAAGGAAGAATTGGGAACATTTACTTGCTCAAACAACAAAACTACACTATAAAAATACTGGGTTACATGTAAGAGTATTAAATTGCACATGTAAATACAGACTGAGGTAAAAGTACACAAAAGCATTATTGGCAAACCTACTCTAATGATCAAATACAATGCGGAAAAACTGGTCCCTGTGAGCATCATAGTATTATATTACCTATTGTACTATTATATCATAATTATTTTATAATTAGATATCGTTCTTAACTATTTTTTATGGTTAAGTAGTGCAATCTATATCATTGCATTGTATTTTACAAACTAATCAGATATTTTCAATGTATATTTTTCATACATGGATTAATTATAAGTGGCTTTACTATTTCCCTTGGAAATAAAGTGTAAATGTGTAAAACAGAAATACTCCAACAAAGTCCTTCAAAAGTGTTCCTAAAATACTTGTTCCAGTGCAAGTACAGTCCACTAGTGCAGTTTCCCTTTTACATTCAGTGGACGGTACATGTACTCTGTACCATTTTAAATATTCATGTTCAAAAACTTTCTGCAACAGAAAAGCAAAAGTGCTGATCTGCACCGCTGTTACATTTAAAGTAGGTAAGTTTGTGTTTATATTTCCAATATCAGCTCCATTTTCCAGATCTCCACCCTCGCCTCGGTTTAGAAGGATTTTTTTTCTCTCTCTCTCTCTCTTTCTCTCTTTTCTTTTTCTTTTTTATAATGTGCAGCTGCCATGTAGCAGAGGGAGGAACAGCTGGCTGAGGGAAGAGCCAGCCCGGGGAGTCAGTCACATTCCTGGCTGGGATTCAATGACTGAACCAGACACAAACAAACAGAGAGGGCGAGAGAGAGAGAGAGAGAGAGAGAGAGAGAGAGAGAGAGAGACTCACACATTGAGAGGGGAGACGGACAGAGTACACCAGACTGAGCAGACGAGGCATATTTCGGGCGCATATTAGGAGTGCGTAAAACCGCAAGAGCACAGAAACATCGTACCCGGTGATTGTACGTTGGATAATACGAGTTCAGAGTCTGACTTGTCGACTTTAATTGCGTCTGCTTACAGGAACTGCCCTATGATTTCAGCAACCTTCAGTTTTCTGAATGGACGCGCTGGGAAGCTTCTCCGGTGACATGGAAATGCGCGTTATTGAGCGTGTATCCGGATGCTGAGGACGACCGATCCGATAAGTCAATTCCAGCTTTCATTTTAGGAGTTTTTGAACTCTCTTTTCCAACCGGCTACGACATGGAGGGCACCAGCTTCCAGCCCCATCCCGGACTTCAGCAAACTCTGAAGCAGTTTCATCTGAGTTCCATGCGCTCCCTCGGTGGACCGGCGGCGTTTTCCGCTCGGTGGCACCAGGACTCCCTCTTCGGAAAAGATGGGAAATCCGCAGAGTTGATGCTCTCCCTGCCTGCTCAGACACCCCCGGTGATGTCCGGTCCACTTTTCATCCCCTCCGACCGCTCCACGGAGAGGTGCGAGACGGTGCTGGAGAGGGAGCCCATCTCCTGCTTCGTGGTCGGCGGCGAGAAGCGCCTGTGCCTGCCGCAGATCCTCAACAGCGTCCTGAGAGATTTCTCCCTCCAGCAGATCAACTCGGTGTGCGACGACCTCCACATCTACTGCTCCAGGTGCACGGCGGACCAGCTGGAGATCCTCAAAGTGGTGGGGATCCTGCCCTTCTCGGCGCCGTCCTGCGGGCTCATCACCCAGACGGATGCTGAGCGCCTCTGCAACGCGCTCATCTACGGCGGTACGTACCCTCCTCACTGCAACAAGGAGTTGGGCTCCCTGGAGTTTGAGAGAACCGAGAAGAGCTTCAAAGTCTACCACGAATGTTTCGGACGGTGTAAAGGCCTGTTCGTCCCGGAACTGTACAGCGGTCCGGCGGCCGCCTGCATCCAGTGCATGGACTGCAGACTCATGTTCCCACCGCACAAGTTTGTGGTCCACAGTCACAAGAGACTAGAGAACCGGACAGTCCACTGGGGCTTCGACTCAGCCAACTGGCGAGCTTATGTGCTCTTAGACCCGGACTACACCGGCAAGGAGGAGAAGAGTCATCTGGAGCAGCTGCTTAAAGAGTTAAAAGGAAAATACGATCTGACGGCCAAACTGTCCAGTAAAGGCTGCAGAGTAAGTCACTCCTGTTTCACCTTGTTAGAAGCATCACTTGAAGTCTGTCTCTTTTATGTTTGTTTGCATCTGTGGATATTTCAACAGCCTCAGGCCTACTACAGCATCTGCATTAATTAGCATTAATTTTAAGAGGACCTCTATCTCATTATGACTGCCATCTTTGATTGATTGCGTGCATCTGCCCCAGTGTTGCCAGTTTTTATTATTAACTTATCATTCACATCACATCTCATCTGTCTGTACCTGTCCCGTCTTCTCCTGCGCCAAACACAGCCTCACTCCCACTCAGTATGTCTGAAAGAGGTGAGTGTGAAGCCTCTAACATCAGCCTGACACCCCTGAGCATCCATCCCATCATCTAAAACTCCCCCCCAACCCAACCCCCAGGTTACCCAAGGGCATCTGCATTATGATAAATGGAGTCCCTGTGATATATTTTATGAGTGTGAGAGAGCAGAGGGGGGCAGGGGACCCCATTATGGTGCCACAAGGTGGGGGAACGGGATAAGAGTTTAATGAGGTTTGGAATATGGAAATGTGTGTGTGTGTGAGTGACAAGGGGTTGCGGCTGGTCAGGATGGGATAAGATAAAGAGAGTGTGTGTGTGGGGGTTTGTGTGTGCTGTGGCTCCTTTTGCGTGGGTCTTAGATGTTTGTTGCGGACAAAGGGCCAGGAGACGAGGAGGCTGTTCCTTCGTCACAGAGCAGCTGCTGTGTGGGACTCTGCTAATGAGTGGACATCTCTGTATGCATCACCATGGCGCTGCTCCAGTCTGAGCAGGAGCCAGGAGATGTCTCACAGGGAAACCTCAGTGTTCTGTTTGAAAAAAACAAAGTCCCAGGGAAAATGTTGATGGCTTACAGAAACATGTCTGAAATGACAACAGGAAGATGTGACAGCACAGAGGCGGTTGATTTGTGTTTCCTCCACAAACTGGAAATATCTGTTTTCATCTATTTCATAATTCCTGCACCTGCGGTTAATGTCTTCCTGGAGTTTATATATTTCCTCAAAATGGTGAGTCCGGCACTGACAGTCTTTCAGCGTGTGGGATATACGCAGGGCCCGAGCATCATGGAGGCAGCGTAGTGGAGGGGGCAGTGCATGTTTGCTGTGGTTCACTGTCAGTCGTGTCCCAGTTAGCAGACAGGCCTGGTCCTCAGGGAGCTGCACACCAGCACTCTCCCATACATCAGCCTGACAGGCCAAGCTGCTGAAAGGCCGGACCGGGCCTCATAGAGCGCGTTTGGCTCGGCTTACCCGTGAAATAAAAACACAATGTTATCGGTCTGCCTCAGCCTCCCTCTAATGTCAGAGTGTTTTATTAATAAGAGACAGCCTCGAAGGTTACCTCCTCTGCCCGTATCATCTGTCTAGACTCCCACCTCATCGACTGTGGTAGGTGCAGAAGCAGCGCAGCATCGAAGAAGCTGCTGGGAAAATTATGGGCTTTATTGTGGTAAAGTTTTGAAATGGAGTTTTCCTGAGGGATTTAAGTGTAATTCACAATGATTTCAGTTTCTATTGATAAGCTGTGAGCGTACAAAGTGAAACGTCAATCATTTTCAAAAAAAGAAGGGAAAAAAACTGCATCCTGCTAGCAAAAGCAGAAGCCAGATCAGAGCAGGCAATGACAGCAGCGAATCACTGCGTCTGTTTTGCATCAGAACCAACATTTGGTCATTTAGCGCTTTGCCTAATGTGCAGATGAGGGCAGATTGCAGAGAGGACGCTGCAGACTCTCTCATTCAGAAGATGCAGGGTGTGTGAGCCAGGCCTTGACATGTGTTGTCAAAGGGCCGTAACCTCTGACCTTTCCCCAAAGACACTGACCCAGCCTTCCCCCCATTCTTTTTACACTATCCAATCACATGCCCTTGTGTCCAGTCCACTGGCCAGATGGCTGTCTGATAAAGGACGGAGGGATATCCACCAGCCAGATAACAAACATTGCTCTCAAATGCAGCTTGATTCCAATTAAACATCTGCACATTAGTGCTGTTTGTCTGAAATCCGACATGATTATTGCTCCGGATGTAAATTTTTATGGAAATTTTAAGTCAGATTCAAATGACTTGCTCCATTGTGCTGAACCTTGCATGAAATAATTCAAATATTAACTTTTCTGATTAGCATGGAAATCTTCAAGAAAGAGGATTGGAATTGAAAAAAAAAAAACTTTTTGCAGGCCAAAGTCAAATACTTCTGAGCATTTACTGTAAAAAAAAAAAAATAATAAAAATTCCTAAGAAGTGAGGGCAATGCGATCAATCATCTGACTGAGTGGAGAGTAAAAGGAGACTCTGGAGAACTGTGTAGACCCTTCTTAATGGAATGGATATTAAAATCAGTCAACTGAGGCAAATTTATGCCATTTCTCATCTCTTTGTTCTCCTCACTCGATGCAATTAGCCTCAAACCTGGAGTAAACCAAAGTGTGTGTCGAAGGCTAAACGGTGGTGTGTTTTGCTTATAAGCTGTTATTGAAAGTGAATAAATGAATGGGAAAAAAATCTCTCTACCTTTTTTTGCTACTATCCGCTAAGTGTGCGTATATCTGCTCTTGTGTGTGGGTGTCTTTATGTATAGCGAGTATAGTGTGTTTGCATGTAAACAGGCAAGTGTAATGACTGGATCAGCTGTGTGAGCCAGATTAAAATGAGCTCACTGCCGGCTCATTTCCATTCCCATCTGTCTGCTGACCTCTGGGAAGCCCTGAAGAATGACATGGTGCATCTCTTTGGTCCTTGATGGGCCTGTCTGACCCAGCCAGCTAAGACCCGACAGCTCACCCACATCACCCAGATAAACACAGAATGAGTCGCTTTTAATACTGATTTAACATATTTCTCAATCTCGCTCCCGGTGCAGCAAATTCATGATCTAGTTTGATTTTAGCTTGTCTTTTCCTACTAGTCCTTCACTTGGAGATATAATTCTTTTGTGAGTAGTTGCCTGAGCCCCCCCTTTACTCCCCGCTGACCAGCCCCCACCTCAAAAGACCATCACCTCCTCTCTGCAGTGGCTGCTGGCCGGAGCTTTTTTGGCCAAAGCAGGGGACGGTGTGTCAAGGCAGAGGGGTGTCGGGAGCTCCCAGGGGTTGTGGCCTCCATTCTAGCAGCGATGACCCCATGTTAAAAGGGTGTCAGCTGGAGTTCTGTCACGGGTAATGTCTGCTAAAGACCTGCCGCCTCCTTTGTTTGAGGGCCAGGCTTTCAGAGGCTGTGAAGTGCAGCATTTTCTCTTTGTTTGTGCCGTGTTTCTTTGGATGCAGTGTGGCTGGGTCTGTAACCTCCAGCCTCTCCCAGGGTGGGAAATCCACACTCGAGAGTTTGCTATGTCACCAGTTTCCTGGTTGCGTGCTCCAAGACAGACTGGAGCCCGTGACGGTGTCTGCATGTCTGATAGAGATAGGCCTGGGAAATCATTCAGCATCATCATCATTGGACCTTCAGCAGGATGATATTGCAATTATGCGATTACATTGTGATATGTCCAAATTAATTGGAGAAAAACTGGAGTTAAATAAACAAAAATAGGTAAATTGAAATTTTGGTTTGATCCAACGGAGAGTTTTGTCTCATGGAATGACGTAAACAAATTTCAGACAGATTTTTTTTTTTTTATATATGACTATGAATGCATTCCATGCTCTATATCAATACTGGTAATTAACCTTATTAATTAAGGACATTATTTTTTTCATATTGTCTTTTGCACACAGCTGTGCATGTAATACTTTACCACGCAAAACCCTTATAAATATAATGTGGTGGGAGAAGTAGTCATAAAGACAATAATAATAAACAATGCCACAGTTTTAAAATTCTACTATACTGTAGCATTAACATCACAATGGACTTAATGTATTCACTAGCAAAAAGCAAAGGTGTCCGTGATACCATATAATTACCTCTGTCAATATTATATGACTACAATGTATATTTAATCTTAAGCAGTGCATCTTATTAAGGATATATGACTCAAGTGTAAAAAGAAAAACTCTTTGATTGTAAGATCTGTGATCAGTTACCTCGAGTTTAAAAAATGTAGTGGAGCATTCTAAAAATACCTCACAATTGTACTCACTGCTCTATGTTTGACATTTTATGGCACAAAGTTAAATAGCAATAGGACAAAATAAAATATATTTGCAAACTAGTGTACACACTGCACTGTGTTAATTAGATTACTTAAAAGCCATGAGGCTACAAAAGCACACATTTCTGGAATATCAGACACTGAATATTGCCTGTTTCTATTTCGGATCATTTCATGCGGACAATGTTTCGCTCGGTTCCTCTCTAAACCTCGATGACACAGCACAGTGCTAATGTGTGAAAGACTTCTTGTATAACTCGTGGAGTGAGGGAGGACGATGATTAGTGTTGATCAGTGATGATGAGATGAGGGAGGAGATGAGCACTGGCTGTGACTGCAGTCAACAAGCCAGTCACTCCGTCGGTCTGTTAGTGGCAGAACAGATGCCTGTATTGAGTTAGTGTTATTCCACAATCATCATCAATTCCTCCTCGATCACCTCCTGATTTCCAGCTCTGTGATTAAGAGTCAGGCCCATCTGGTGCAGAGACAGGAAATCCTGGAGTCTGCATCTGCTGCTGGCTGAGCTACTAAGCTGCTGCAGTCAGGGGGTTTAAACTCTGATAATCCTACATAACTCCTGGAATGCAGAGACCATAGTGCACATCAAAACCGTCATCTTCTCTGGACAGCATTTTCAGGAACACAGTTAGACTCAGCCATGGACTTTCTCCTCCTTCTCTGGCCCACTCAAAGCATCCTCACACTTTATAGCCAGTCCCTCTGGAATTTTCTAATTAGAGCATGAATTAGATATACTACAGAGAGTGCATTACATGGAGAAACCAACAGTGCAACTGCACATACCAATTCAAGTGCTTGTCTGATGAGACTTGGGAGGCCAAAAGACACAGGCAGCATTGCAATATTTATCCCCTTAAATTTTCTGCCTTGTTTCTCCTTAATGACCTGCAGCTCGAAGCGGCAGAACTGTTAGACCACATTGGAGATGTGCTAATGGAGCTCCAGCCAGAGCAGAAGTAGGCCCTGCTGGTGCCATATGACAAATCGGCATGCTGCTCTCGCCTACAATCCGCCCACCTACCACCTTCAAAGCTATCAGGAGGATTAGCTCACGCAGCTAAACCAAACAGACTGCTCAGTGTTCAGACATTATTTGGTCCAAATCTTGTTCGTGCCTCCTGTTTTGATGGCTAGCAGATCACAATCGGGGGGCTGCTATCGGTTCACTTGCAACTGGTGCAGTGCCAAGTTGCTGTACAGTGCTGTGGCTGCAGGAAGAGGAAAATGAATGTTTTAGGGATTTACACGACTCCCTTGCTCTTTGGGATATGCATAATTTATTTTAGGATTAGGATGGTTTAGATTAACTTTGAATCCTCTGCTGAGTTCAGAAGACGGTGAGGCAGAGGAGACACGAAGGGGTGTGAATGTACTTCTGTCTTCGTGTGGTTGTGACATAAAAGCTCCGAGTTCGACTGTGGAAAAAAAATGGTTCGCGTTCCAGACCTGTTTTGTATATGTTTCTGCGTGTGGGCAGGCACGGACCACAACATTTGGAAGGCCTCTCTCAGACTCCACACACTCAGAAAGGACTGGTCCTCAGTCAGAGTCTGCTCCGTACGCTTGTGATTGGAGGGCGCCTGTGGTTGCTAAGCAGAGCTGCTCTTCCTGTGCTAAATAAGAACTTCGTGCTCTCTGGCTGGTGAGCTCAAAGAAGCGCGCCAGAACACACACACACACACACACACACACACACACACACACACACACACACAGACCTCACAGTACAGAGACCTCGTACAGTACAGAGACCTCACCCTCCTCCATTCACTGCCCATCCTCTTTCATTGTGACCTCCATGCTGTGACTCGACAACTCTCTCCGCCTCCTCCTCCTCCTGCTGCTGCTTTCCTGCTTTCCTTTCTCCATCTCCTCCTCCTCCACTCTGCATCGCACGCACTTCTCCCACAGGTCAGCGCCGCGCAAAGCTCCCCTCTCCATCACCGAGACCTCCTTGACTGACACCTCCTCTGCCTCGCCGCCATCACTCATCTCCTCAGTTTGACACCTCCTCGACCCTTGTAGGACACACACCGATAAAGACACAGACACAGGCTCTCCTCCTCTCCTCCACTGAGATCTCCCACTGCACTCCCCCTCACACTGCATTATACTTAGATCTCCACCTCCACTGTAGTGAGCACATGCTGTATCAGTCTGTATTCAGACTGGCCTACATACAGTACGCCTAACATGTAGCGCCGCGCTGTTCCAGGGGTGTGAGGTCCCACTTTGGAGAGATGAAAACTCACCATCCATCTTTAGTCTACACATTTTTGATTCTAGATAGATAGATAGATAGAGAGATAGATAGATAGAAATGGAAGTAGTGCTACTTTGTCAGGATGACCTCATAACCATCCTCTAGGCTCGTTTCAAGAGCCCACTAAATGAACAAATTGAGTGGGATCCACATTTTTGGCTCTCTTCTGTTTTGCTCTGCGCTATTATAGATAACTATCATCTCCTGTATCTGCTGTGCCACCAGAATCTCAAAATGTGGTCCAAGAGTGCTGTGTCCTCTCTCTCATGATGGGCACATACAAACCCTCGACAAAGTTTATTTCCCAGTTTTTCGTAGAGGTCAGAGCTTTTGAGTAGTACGGCAGAACGCTCATTCGGCGTTGAAAAGCCGCAAGCCCCTGCGTTGGTCTTCAGACCAGCTCAACATGCTTTCTTGCAGAGACGGAGCAATGCAGCATTGTCAGCAGGCACCCGTATCAAATGAATTCAGCACAGCTGTCCTAGCAGACTCCATTGCAGTGAGGGGGGAACGTTATTTATTCAGTATTACAGTAAAGCCAGGATCCGTCATGGTCACTCTTTGCCACAGCATCATCTGGTCAAGTAGACACTTTCCCTCTCTTTGACCTTGCTAGATTTGTTTATTACAATGCACTGTATCTCTGCAAATGCATCCCGCTAAAGAGCTGACCGCCGCCTGCCCCACCCAACTCTCACTTTCTGCTCTTTCTCTCTATTTCAGTACAGCGGGGTCCACATTTAAAAAGACAGGCATAAAGATGGGCTGCCGTTGCTCACATGCTGAGCACACCTCCCCGCACTCCCCTCCTTTTTTGCAGGTGTCTAATAGTTGCAAGATTGCCCTGCGCTGTGCTCGCTGTGCCGGCTGCTTAGCAGGGCAGCCTGCCTCCCTCGCGCTTTTGGCGTTGACAAGCGTCTGGCTTTATTTCCAGCCGGTCGACGAGCGCAGACGCAGACAGCCATGCCCTGAAATAGAGCAGGCCCACCCTTTATCCTATAATGAGGGGACTATTATAAGCCTTGTGTCTTAAGCAGTGTATGGCCCATGTCAAGAGAAGAGCTACTACACACATCATCTTAAAAAACGTCAAGCTGCTTTTCAGATTATCATCAAAACAAAGTAATCACCTCTCCTTTTGGCGCCAACAGCCTTAATCTGCAGCCCAGGAGTGTGTGTGTTTTAGCGCAAAGTCGTGTCACCTTTGATAATCTGATGAAACCGTCCGCTCGAGAGACGAATGGAAAAATATGAAAATGACGTGACAGATTTGAGCTGAAAAATACTGCCATGACACAAAAGAACGAGATATTCTGACGATAATCAATTCACTTGTGACCTTGTTACAGTCAATTGTGTTGAATCGAATGCAGAGATGATCGTCTGGTCGGGGCATCTGTCCTATATGGAATGTATGAATTATTCCAGGGGTAATAACAGGGCATTGTTGGTGCACTCATCCTCACAAAGACGCCCATCTCTGCATGTCCATATTTAATTCAACCCTTTCAGCTGCTCAACTGTACAGGCTGCTGATATAATGAGTCCCTCCAAAGAGATTAGTCGCCCTATCATCAACACAACTCCCTAATTTCTCTGCCTTTGTTGTGGGGCAGGCTGTAGTAAATGGGATAAAGGGGCTTGGCCGGACACAGTGGGAGGAAGTGGCTTTTGTGCTGCTAGCAGGTGCAGTGGAATGACAGTGGCTTCTTTTTTTTGCGACCTACACATGTACACATACATGTGTGTGCGCAGCTCTGCGTCTGACTGGGCCAGGAGGGTACATGCTCACCGAGTGCCGCTGAGATACACCAGGAACCTCTGGAGCTCGACTTGAACCCTCAATCACAGGGCTCCTCGGGGGTTTGCAGTAAATTCTTCAGGCGAATGGTTTTCTCTCCCCTTCCTCCTCCTCCTTTTTCTCTCTTTTTCTGCTCACATCTGGTGAACAGCGCTAGCACCCCTGTCATCTTTTACTGCGTTGAGGTCATTTCCACCCTATCGGTAAAGTGGAAACACATGATGTGCAGGGTTCGGCCTTAATGGGGTGGGGCTGGCATGGACCAGCACTGACACAGCTTTACAGCCAAGTACTGCCAGAACGGCCTCACTGTGGAATGCCTCCAACTTCCAAATTAAAGACATTTGGACTGAACAATGTTACAATGCTTGTGTTTATCCATTAAGAATAACTAATAGAAATAAACAGCTATTTTACTTTAGCAACTTTTTTTAAAACACGGGGGATGTCGACTTGTTTTTTCAGCAGTGTTTGGTTTAAATGTTCTCTGCAGTGAGATGAAGCTCAGCCTGCAAGAACAGAGCCGAGCAAGTCATTCATGACACTTTAAAAGTGCAAAAACAACAAAAAAAAAGGTCCAAAAATGACTAAGTATTGTTTGGACCTACAGAAGGGTAAGCGCATTATGAATACCAACTCCGGAAGAATCCTTTTGGAGTTTCTCTTCCTCTGTTCCAAGTTTTATTTATGCTGTAAAACTCTCCCCTTCCCACACTCTCTCCTTCTTAATCACATTATTGATTCCAACTGGTGAGCTGGAGAGTTGGGTACAGACTTCGCCACATGCTCTTGATAAAGGGTGCGTTCTCAAGTTTAATTGGGATTCTCCTTCAGCAGCGATGTGGATTTCCTCGATTCCGTGTCCTGCCGCACCACTCTTCCTAAAATATTTCACAGCACAGCTCGCAGCGTTTGTCATTCTCAGAGATGAGCTTGTGTCATTTGTGAAAACTCAGCTCTGCCTTCTGACACATTTTGGTTGATTTCTTGACAGTGCATCATTAGTATCACATTCATCCTGTCTGGCTTTTTTTTTTTTTTTTGCTGCTTTTACAGTGCACAGATATGTATTTCTTTCTAGCCTCCTACCAGTCTTTTTTCCTTTCTTTTTTTGCTGTATTGTAATACAATCACTGCTCTATTTGCAATGATTTTAACAGCTAAAAACATTTTGCCACACTGAGATAATTTGCTGCTCAAGAATCTCAGTGGAATTAGCAGTTTTAGTGGAGTTTTACTGCCTCGCTACATGGATCTCAATGTGTCTCCAAGCAAATTCCAGTCACACTGTGGTTTCCATTTTGTGGTAGACAGAGCTGCAGTGTAAAAAGGGGTGGGCTACAGTCAGTCAGTTACTGCTGTCTGTGGGTAGATTACAGGCAGGCAGACTGGCTGCTCTGAGCAGCTGCATGGATTTTTATTCCTGCTGTCCAACAGGACTCCATCATAGACTGCAGCAGCACTCGTTATTGAGGGCACACACTCCTGTGCTGCATGCGTCTGTCCTCATTACCTCTGCAGCAGCTTTAGCTCTTTGCCTTTGTTCTCTCTCTTGGCTTGAAACTGGAGAATATGGAGAGAAGTGCTGAGGCTGCAGTTAGCTCGGCTGCCCACAACTTCTGCCGCACAGGAGAAAACATAGCACAGACAACCACCACCCCCCTAAGCCCTCTTGTCTACATATTTCCACAAAGCCAACGCACAGGGGATGCTCTAGTTTGATTCATCCTCTTGACTTGGATGTGGGCTGATTTGCTCGGTGCGTCTTGCGTTCTTTTTTGTCGTCCTTTGCCGCTTGTGTCGCCTGTTTTGAAAAAGGGGCGTCACTCCCGGGTGTATTTGTGTGTTGGCCCACTGACCAAATGCCCTCATGTCCAATCTGCTGTGTGAAAGGTCCCATAGACTCGTTCCTCAGAGGCGTTAAACAGCAGCCACGCAGAGTGACTGGAGGGACAGTAAACTTTTACCACACTAATAACCTGCAGACACGGCTACCCTAATGGCTTAGGCAGCCATACCAGGGGTTGCCTGGAGGTCAGGTTGAATTGCAGGACATAAATGGTAGATTCCAACTGGTAGAACAAATAAAGGAAGAAGAAAAAAGAAAAGGGGCATCTGAGGTGAGCAGAAGGGGAAGAAAGTTGTTATTGGAAGAGCAGATAATCACTTAAATTGATTTGCAGTAAAAGGAAGCTATTGATTTGACTGCTCTTTTATAACAAGGCGATCCGTGGCCTTTTCACCCTCTTTCGCACCCAACTGCGCTCGCTCTCAAACATTGGACTCAGTCCGAGCATGCCGTCAAAGGGCACAACTCCTACACAAGTGACAAGTGAGTGAAAAGATTTGAGTTTGCCCAGCACTTGGTGAAAACATTCGTCAGAGAAGTAGCCGTGCGAGAGGGGGGGATTTGTTAATGGAGTTCAAATCTAAACTTTTCCTCAGATTCCTCTCCCTCTGGCTGAGGTGGACGGGTCTTGAGAGTGTTTGTTTTAGGTGAAGTCAGTGCTGGAACAGAATGTTGTGAACCGCAGGCCAGACTGTGGTTCTGCGGTTCAGCTTCAACCTGAATGCAGACGGCTCTGTTTGTTTTGCTTCTCCGTTTCTCAGGGAGAATTTTAAACGCTGCCAAAGTCCTGCGCTCACACCCAAGGCACGCAAATAAAACCCCTTCACACACACACACAAAAAAAATTGTACCTGGGTGTAGTCACTACATCTGGACTTCACCACCACCCCGGCGTAGGGGTACGCATCCATACGTATCCCACTCTCATCTTGTAAAAGGGCTCTTTGGGAGATGAGATGGCATTGGATTGTTTCAGTGGCAGGATGTTTGTGTGTTTTGTTCCAAGCCTTTTCATAAATAGCAGTTTTTATGTTACTGAGGTCAACTGGTTTTACTAGACTAGAGAGGCAAGTCCAGAGGCAAGGAGGCCTCCCCGCCATCTGGCAGTCATAAAAGGGGAGCAGGAGGTTTTTAGTGGGGCTTTATGGGATGGTAGGGTGAGACACTGAGGGGAGGAGAGACAGAGTGGATGGTGGACTCTGGTTGCCCCCAAGCAGCAAAGCTTCCTCTGCAGTCTGAATGACAGGTCAGAAGTTCATTGCCTTTTTTTCATCTTGCATCTGCCTTGTAAGGTGAAGGAGGTGACGGTTGGTTCAGAGTTCGAGGGCAAAGGAGAAGACGTCACTGTGAAGTTGTTATCGTTGCTGTGAATAAAGCTGTATTCCGGGCGAGAGAGATCTGTGTTTTGAAATATACATTTGCTGTATTTTTAAAGTGCAGAAGACTGCAGCTCAGCGAGTGTGTCGGCTTGTTATGCGACGCAGAAGACCAGACCTGAGTCCTACAGATGGTGCAGAATTATGTGGCTGCGTAAACACTGGTGATTCAATGGCTTGGTGTTGTTTGGGTATGCGTCACCCTCTCAAAGCACCCTGCACGCCACAGAGTAACGGACAGTAAGTTGTTTTGTGTGACTACAGACTCTGGACTCACTCTCCCTTTGTCCAGAAACAGCCTTATAATCAGGTGGTGGCTTTATTTTGTTTGCACATCCAACTTGTGGGAATAACAACATTGTTAAGCCATGAAAATACTGCAGATCGATGCCAGTGAGATTCTCATGGAGATTTCAATGATGAAGACACTCCTGAGAGCCTCAGTTATGATTTCTTTCCCAGTTTTTAAGAGCCTGAGCTGGAGCTGTCTGGACCATCTGAAGCTGGATGCTCTGCCTTATAGGTTTTCCAGAATGGGGTTATCATTGCAGAGGACTGGGCTGCTTTGCTGACTCTGGCACTGATACCTCCCATAGAGATTTCATTTGCTGTTATGCTGCAGCTGAGATATGTTAACCCTTTAGCCCCTCCAAGATATTTAGGCACTAAGGAGCTATGACCACACTGTTCCCTTCTGTACACTTGCACGTCACTGTATGTACGTATATCGGGTGTAATATGAGTCCATGCATTAAAAGCAGGAGTAATGTGTTTATCATATAAATTAATTATATCGCTCTCTTTCTCTCGCCAGTCTGGGGTTGGCTTTTCAGACCCTCTGCCGCTTCACACAGTCTGTATATAAAGGAAAAAAAGTGCTGACAGCAAAAGAATGAGAGTGTGTTTGGCAGGCACGCCCTTGTAGGTTTCTGTGTCACTCAACTCTATTAAATTTTTAATCGTTTCCTTGCCGTGGTATAGCGCTCAACATGGATCTGCTCAGTCACAAACTGTTTATGCTCTGTTCAACTCATAAAATAGGAGCGAAAGAAAAATCAAGGTAGGAATTTTTACTCATTAAGGTAAAAAACTCTAACTGAAGTGCCGTTTTTTCACTTCCTCACATTACCTATACACGTCAGTGTGTATATATCTGTATTTTTTTTATATATATATATATATATATATATATATATATATATATATATATATATATATATATATATATATAATGATTGTTATCTGACAAACTGAACAAGTTTTGATAACAGTTCGATCCAACAATTTATTAATTAATTAACCTATCTGAGTTTAAACCGCAGATTAATCAAAGATAATGCTTCAGTGCTACTGCAGACACCACAGTCTAACCTTGTGTAACAGCAGAAGTACTTTTATATAGCGACACCCTCAATGGCATCACTGTCCTTCCAAAGTCCTTATTAGATTTATTGAAGTGTCTCAAAAAATTATTATGACAATTAGTGCTGGGCGATACGGAAAAAATCATATATCACGATATGGATTATTTTATATCACGATAACAATATATATGACGATATACCACAATAAAGTATGTTTTCAGTTATTCTCTAAAAAGTTTGACAAAAATTTCATTGCTTACCTTTCTCCATGAAACTTCAACCTGTTGCTAGGGCTGGACCCCAGTATTCGGTCCCCATGGTGGTATGCGGATATTAATTTTGAGATCCGAATATTCTCCCCCCTCCTACCTCCACCCCCACCCCCCGTCGGGCGTTACGACCCGAGCCGAAAATTCGGCTCTTTCCTCCGTTAGCTCGCCGCCTCTGACCTCACGGACCTAACCGAATATCCGGGTCGTTCCTCCGTCCGTCCGTCAAATTCCTCCCCCCCCCGGACGTTAAGGAGGGGACCGAATATCCGGAGCCCAGAAACTGCTTTTTTTTTTTTTTTTTTTTTTTTTTTTTTTTTAAATTGAATGTTCATAATAACATTACATTTATTATGCCAGGGGTTTTTACTTAAAACAAAACAGTGAAAAACAATAATGTTCAACAAATAAATAATAATAATATAAAGACAATAAAAAATACAATCAGCAGTTATATTGCATGAAACCTTCCAATGTTTTCACAGCTTTGGGATTTGAAGAGTATTGAATAGAATCTTTGTACTGTGCCAGTTCAAGCAAGTATAGTTTAAAAAGGGGTTTTTTAGCAGTGAATTTACACTTATGAATATGAAATTTTGCAAAGATTAGTAAGCCCAGAAACTGCTATTCGGGCCCGCCCTAGCTGTTGCGCGTCCATCGTTCAGCACTCATGAATTAAGTAACGTAAAGCATGTCGCAAACCCGCGTGAGAATCAAAGAACGCAAAGCAGCGTCATGTCGCAAAAACCACAAGACGGAGTTTCATTGCGAAAAATCTTTTTTATTCTTCTTTATTTTCACGTATATAAACTTAGAGTATGCATAGTGACAAGAAAACACTAATACAATTGTCGCAGGCTATTTAATGATAAATTTGCTGTAATAATTGACAAAATTAGGTTAGAAACGATAGAAGAGAAATGGCACGATAGACACTTTTCTATCGTTCTGACGATATGTATCATCATATCGCCCAGCACTAATGACAATAATATTAAATATACTTTCATTGCCAAGAACATTGATTGCAATTGGCAAACTGTAAAGAAAGCATCAAAGGCACCTTCAAAAGCCGCCGCAGTGAAAGAATCCAGCCGGAGATTGAGACCGGGAGCCTCTCGACATACTTTATTCACTCACATTTTGAGTCATGTCAATGTGTTGAGCGTTAAGAAAAAAGCTCTGGCCCCTGATTGAGCGGCTGGAAATGAGGGACTCTGCTCTTGCTTTAGTGGTTCCGTCCACTGCAGTGATTCACGGGATAAAAATGTGGCCTGTGTCTCTTTAAGAGCACTGGCCTGTCTGCAGAATGCATCAGTCCTGTGGAGCAGACACAGGCCAGCAGGAGGAGGTGGGTGAAGGGAGGAGCATGGGGCTATGCGGAGGGAGGAAGAAGGACAGGAGGGAACAGCCGCAGTCTGGGCTTCCAGCCTCCTGGCTAGACTGCTGAAAGTTATTATTGAGTTCCTGTGTAGGGCCTCCCCTCCCTGTGGCATACTCCTCTGTGTTCACTACAAGGTAGACGGGGAGTACGGCAGAGGCAAAAAGAAAAGTTGGCAGCCTCCCATGCCCCTTTGCAATGACCTTATATGCAACAAATAAAGGATAATTTTGTTTGATTCTGTGTTTTTGCAAGGGTGAAGCCTCTGAAAGCCTTGTAAGACTCAGGGAGCAGCCACACGCTACAGCTGCTTGACAGCAGCTGAAACTGCGGCCCAGCTCGCTGTTGTCTTGAGTTACAATTTAGCAGACACGGCCTGTTTTCTTAGGAATGGCCTTAACTAGTCAAGACAAGAAGGTTGGCAGTTTACCAATGAGAAAGCAGTGAACTAAATCCTCCACCGGCGTGCTAAGTGATGAGAATGATTCAAGGACAGGTGGTGGAAGGTCAACGACTCCTTCTGTCTCCTTCAAATACCTCCGTTTGTACAGTAAATGACGCAGAATGAATTTAAGAAAAGCTGAATTAAAGCACAATTGTAGCACTGCAGGAGTTCTAACCTTTGTAGAGCAAGTTAGTTTGCGTTTTTTTTTTTTGCAGGACTGCATGTCTCAGAGATTTGCCGTATGGTTAAAGGCCGTAGAGATTACATAGTTACATACATCATGCCTTCCACTCAGGTCTGTGCCTGCCTGCAACATTAATCCCTGGCCTGCCTTCCCCTTCAGCGGCTGCATTAGGGCCACAAAGCGCCTGCGTCCTTCCAGCTCAGCCCACCAAGAGAGAGACAGACTTTTACGTAATGCTCTGTCCGGTGTATTTGTTCTGAACCTGCTGTTGCTTTAAGCAGGGCTCCCGCAGGTTAACAGTACCCAGCTGCTGCCTGTCCTACTGCACTGAACTGCCATGGCTGTGGTCCACAAAAAGCCTGAACCCATGCAACACCTGGGGCTCGGCTGTTTCCCAGCACATATCTTCTGTAGCATGTCACATATGCGCCCTGATTAATCCCAGCATGCGCCTTCATTCATGGTCAGTGCGATCATTCGGCCTGCGTTTTAAAGCCGTCCCAGGCTGGGTTTGCAGGAAAGCTGGGCGAAGGGGGGAAAACCCTGGCGCTGAAATGGGTATTTTGTGGAGTTCTGTTTGTTGAGTCAGAGCTTAGTTGGGCTCTACTGTTATGTCGTTGCCATGGAGAAAAACACAGGCTCTTGTGCAATAAAATCATCCAGGAAAAGACATTTCCAAGAATTTTTCAGAGTGAAGAAACAGACGGCAAATTGCAGAATTCATGAGGTGCTGCGGTCCACCACCCACCCCTTTCAGCCCTCCATTTTAGAGCGCTCATATTCATTTTATGGAAGCTGCAAGGCTCGAGCCCTCTCACCTAATTACTTCTGTAAGCAGATATGTTTTCCTATGAATGGAGGAGGGAAACAAAACCAGTGTTTAAGGATGGAATGTGTGATCTTAGGAACGGATGTTGTGGGTGTTTTATCCCCTATTTCCCTTACAGACAATTCCTTGAACAAGTGGAAACAAGTGAAATGCTATTTGATTCCTGTCAGATATTACTGTACACACATAGTCACACTGTGAGGTTGTTGTAAACTTGAGTTTTGCTTTTATTCTGCCAGCCAGAACAGAACATTTTCATACCGTAACTCCTGATGTTGTTTTCAAAATGGGTTGACAGTTAATTGGTTGAACACATCTCTAACCTATTGGCTTTCTTGTATTTCTTTTTCTTTTTTTGTCCTGGAGCTTTTATCCTCTTCACTTACGTCAAGGCTCCTTATTGCTCTTTAATATGAGTTCTTTTGTTCTCACCATTTCCCGTCTATCTGAATGGGCCCATTAGCACATTTCAAAGACAGCTGCTCTCTGGTTGTGCTGCATTAGAAAATTACCTAGAATGTAATGCTGCAAAAATTATAGGATCTTAGGTTTTCAAGCTTACACACTAAATTTGAAGTTCAAAGCTAATTAAACAAAAAGAATGCTTTTAAAGGCAAATCGGGTGTCTTTAGCATTAAATTTAATAGTGTTTCATTGTTTAATTGATCATAGAAGCGGCCTTGGTGGAGCAGAGATTAGGTTTTCTATCCTGGTGACCAGGAAAGCAGCATTTTAACAGAATGACCAGGATGGTATCTATAAATTTCAGCAGGATTTATTACCTCAGTTCAACCAATTAGCTCCCGAGCAGTTTCTCAGGACGTATACTGTGTTGGTGAAATGACATCACATGGGACCCTGAGTGAGCAGTGACCCTAACTTCACCTCGCCCTCTCGCAGTTTTTATGGCCTCCTCCCCTAAATGCCCCCCTACCCCACCTCCCCTCCCCTCACACCTCTTAACCTCTGGTATTCATCCCATTTTCATCTTTCCAAATAAACCTGCCACCTGCCCTCCTCTCCACTGACTGCTCAGGGGGGCATGTGGTCATGTGGCTCGGGTTACGGGGAAGGCACGGTGGCGCAAACCGCAGCTCAGCTAACCGGCGAGCTGCTTGAACATCTTGAAACGTGCCCAACACCTCGGTGGCTCATTGGTTACTTTGCTGTTTGCGATTTGTTTATAGCTGAAATTAGCCGTGTGTTACTGTGCGGATGGTTGATGCTTCTCAAAGTATTAAATTATTTCACGACAAGATGTCAATGAATTATTTATTGAAGATGAAATGTATTAGTAGAGTCTGGAAATGGCCGGACGGCGGCTTTGGTTTGGGAAGGGCTTTGGGGTGAATCGACCGTTGCCACTATGCTGATCCCCAAAAGCCTTGTTAAGGAAGTGGTGCTGGACTTGATCGGTCAGCTACTTGATCAATAAGAACGAACACATGGAAGGGAGTCAGTAATTATGTTAGTATGGCCAAGTGTGCATTTTTAACACCAAGAGTCAGAAGATGGTGCAAGAGATACCAAGCATCTGTTTGGACATGCAAATTCTGCACAGACCCATAAAGTGGACCATACTATCTCTTAACCTTGATGTTAGTTAAACCTCAGCAGTTCACATCCTCATTAAAATCTATGCTTGTTGTACAAGTCAGTGGAGATGCTGTAAAGTCTGTAGGTTTATTAACCCACAGTGTAGGTTCGATAAAACCGTATTTAGGCAATGGTAGTAACACCTACCTCTTTGGCACGTCGATAGTGTCTTTGGTTCTGGTACAGCGTTGTGTGGGTCGGTGTTGGAGCAGAAATGATGGTCTCCTGTTGTTGTGTGGGTCTGAGTACTTTGTTGGTGACTCCTGGCTACAAAAGTTGTTGTGTGGTACACGCTTTATGAGCTGGTCTACAGACTGTAGACGTTACATTAAACAAAGAAGACACTGTAAGGATTCAGTTCACTGAAGAGCATGTCTGTGCTGCAGTGGGTTCCCTTTACGCCATGGATAACCCCGTTCAAAAAAACGCTAAAGCACACAACACTAATTTTAACACTGTGAAATAAGTGTAATTCATATCCAGCCCCTTTAGGCACTGCCCTCAATGTTTGTGTTGTGTTGCCCAAAACAAGACGAGGCTGTCTGCCGATGTTTCCCACGATCGTCTTTGTTTATGTGGAGAAAAAGATTTACTACTAAAAACATTATTCGGTCACCACACGGGATTGTTTTGCAACAGGATGGAGAGAAATGCTTGAGTGTTTTGGAAAGACTTTTATAGTCGGGTTAAGTGTGATCAAACAACAGTCTGAGTTTGTTAGATACTAGAGTTGATTGAACTCAGAAGGTGGGACCTGCATGTGTGGTAGTACATGAGGCCGGGGTGTTGTAGTTGCAGCCTCTGGCAGTTTGAGATGTGATCCTGCTCCTGACCTTCAGCTAAAATTATCTCCAATAAAAGCACTATGTCTGCTGAAAGTCAAAGAAGGTAAAATTTAGAGCTGAATCCATTGGCAAGTATTTTACTGTTTTTGGTTTTGGACAGACAGTTTGACAAAGAAAACATTAATGAAACCATTTTCTGTAACTTCATGAACCATAAATAATTGACAGACTGATCTTAATATTTACAACCATATTCTGCTAATGAAACTCCACGAGAAGACATTACAATGACAGCCAGATAACATCCATTTGAGACTCATGCAGGTTAATGGAAATGTAATTTTCCCCTCACCTCACAGACGTTTTGACTCATGTAGGCCCACATCTTTTACAAAAATGTACAAAACTGTGGGAAACACTGGAAACAGTCCCATATTACATGATTAAGATTATTTTAATTGATATAAAATGCTGTCTGAGTTCTCGGGCCAAGTCTTTTATCCTCTGCAGTGGTTAACTCGGAGGTCTAGCCGTCTAGCTTGGCCTGTCAATCCACGCTGGAGGTCTAGACCTGTTAACTAGTAGCTCTCATGCAACCGCTCTCCCTTCCCTCCGTCGATCTCGCAGGCCTCCTCCTGTCCTGTGAGGGAGGTGCAGAGGAGTTGTCCAGTACCAGGTACTGCGAGTGATATAATGGTCTGAGTATTTGGAGCTGTTACTGTTTGGGTTTTGGAGAGGTTATCCAGTGACATTTTAATCGTCTCTCTGCCTTCTTTGCCATGGCATTAGTATTAATCTGCAGGATTAATACTCAGCCAGTCAGACACTGGACTTGCTGTCTTGTTGTAGGGCAGACGGGAAGCTCGCTAGCAGTGGAAATGCAGTGCACACTTCCCTGCATACATGCTGCAATGTGCTTATCAGTGACAAACCAAGGTTTACAGACTGGAGATATCAGGCTTCTGATGAGATGGTGGTTTGTTAACGCACTGAGCTGTCCTAGAAGGGACAGAGTTGATTTTTATTGGTGACAAACCGCAGAGTTGTATTTGTTTCTTTACTTTGCCGCTAAAAGCCCAGAGTTTCAATTTTTGTCTTGGTTTTGGACATAAACACCCATTTTCTTATTCTTTTCCTGCAATGATTTTTATGAAGAGATGATCTACAAAATGTACACATAAAGGTCAGTTTACTCATCATGGAGAGCAATTTTCTGACCATAAAAACCGTTCAAATGTGTATCAAATCTGACAGAATAATGTGACATTAATATCAGACAGATATGAAGTTTAAAAGATCAAGACATTTTTACTGATGTTGCCATTGAATTATATGGAAAATTGCTTTTTGAGGGTCTCCAAGAGAAAATATTTCAGCTACTGCTGCTTTGTGCAATACTAATTTGATGGAAAACCTTTTTAGCCAAAGTCCATTAATAGACCAAGATATTTTGTAATTTAGCTTGAAGCTTGCAAAAGAAAAGCAACCTTTGTTGAAATTTAATTCCAGCAATATATGTGAAAATGATTTGCAGGAAAATATTTTCTGTCGAAACACATAGTTGCAACAGAAGCGAAACAGCAATTTGTTATTGCCATGAAATAGTCCTTTCTATTTTGAATTCCTTTTTTGAGATTCCAGGGAATATTATGAAAACAGATATTTCTAATTAATCTCAACAATTCAAACTGAGCTGCATTCGTTTTATATTTAGAAATCATTTCCTTGTTTGTTTGTCTATGACATCAAATACACTGGTCTTGACATCCAGCATCAGAGTTATTGAACCACAGCTGTATTGTTTGCATTGTGGCTGGAATGTGCAAATGTTGGCATTAGTCATAGTGGTTTGTGCAGAAACCATTTATATTTGAATTGAAATTGAATACCATTAATCATTTCAAACAATGTGAATTATAATCATGCCCCAAATTATTCTATTAAATTATGGTTGTAGATCATTTAAAACTCAGAAATGCATCGCTGGCAGAGAATCAGATGAGGGTAAGTGTAATGCCAGGGGATTAAGCTTGCATGGCAAAGATGGCGTTGACCCTGCTGCACAGCGGAGATCAAGTTCTGTGAAGGCACGCACACATGTATGAACGCCACAGATATGCTGTGAAATTTTCTGCAACACCGTCAAATGATGTTACTATAAAACATATAGAGATAGAGGTATAGAATGCTTCAGAATTTCTCCATTTTGGATGTTGGAAATACTCCTTAACGCGTGCCTGTCTGGAAACCAATTTAGCCACCCCGACAAAGACTTCCTCACAGCTTTGCCTTAATTCAATTCAAGAACACATAGACAATCTGAATTACCGCTGTGTATTCCTGGCGTGGTGCAGCTAAGACTGGCTGCTTGGAGCTTTAATCACTGGAAGCTGCAAGGAACAGGAAACAGGAATAAAGGCTGTATTTGGATGACTAAATATTTTGTTTGCTTTAAGCTGAAAACAATTACAGTAGCATGTTTTTGTACCCAAGTCGACCAAAACCAAAGTACTGTTTGGTTTACAAATCTAATTTCCTCACTGATTCTCCTGTCTGCTCATTTATTCGCCTTGTTCCTGAAAGTTGTGTGAATCTGTTCCCAGTGAGAGTTGATTTTATTCAGGATGGGTAGTAAATTAAACTCCGTAAACGCAGAGTCTGCCGTTGCTTTCTCTTTTTCTGTCTTTCTCGTTAACCTTCATCCCCTCCGGCCTCCTGGTCAGCGCTGCAGCTGCTCCTACATTATAAGTGTGCTAAATGTTAATAGAAGCATAAAGGCATTGTGTTTGTGTGTATGTGTGAGTCTGTGTGTGTATGTGTGTGTCTGTGTGTGTGTGTACAGTACGTCTCAGCGAGTGTGCAGGAGTGTTTCTCAGCCTTTATTGGTTCATAGATACAGCCTTGCGTCTTCCCTCAGATCATGCAGTGGGATGTTTAATTCTCTTATTCAAATAGTACAGCAGGGGGGCTCAAAACTATCTGCTGAATTTGGCGCTACATGCGTCTATAAATACACCAGTCACAGAGCACGTTTCATTTCCTAAGATAACTTTGACTCACGACCATACCAAACATGCTCATGCTAATAAAATATAATCTGCCTTGATATCTGTTCCATGTCTTTTAGTGTAGGGTTTCCACGTCTGTTGAAATAACTTATGGGTCCTTTTTTACTGTGAGGGAGAGTGATTTGGACACCACTGTCAACATACTGTAAGAAAGGCGGGCAGGCATGTCCCGTTGTTATGGTTGCCATGTTTGGACCTGAATTGGAATTCATTTCTCGTCATGCGGTGGTACAGTAATCTTTCTTTTTGTTTGCCTCTCGCCCACAAGATGATCCTTTCATGCACACACAGGCAATTTCACTTCATTCAGGAGCAGGTTTTGTCATGATGAGGATACCAGAAATGAATCTTGTCAGTAGGAGATTATGGAGAGTTAAGGGTGTCTTAATAGTTTTAATCCATATTTGGATGTGACGTACGGTGGCATTGAATGAAATGAATTAAACCCAAAACATGCACAGTGTGTCTTCACTGCAAAAAAAATCTCCATCTCATTTTTTCACTACAAGTTGCTTAAACAGTTGTCTGCATTTGAAGGGTCTGAAATCCAGAAACATATATTTTTAAAATACCTTAAGTAATTAGTCTTGCTTTGGAAATGTATAAAAATATTCTTATGCTCTGGCAGATTTAGTCACTTTTGTTAAAACTAACCTTTACGGACAAACGAGAATTGCTAGCAGGGAGGTTTTCATAGAAACAATAGGTTACACTTGCACATCAGAAGTTTCACTGTTATGAAAATCTAGTGGAAAACCTGCTTTTCCCTTCATTTCTGTGGAGCTTTCGAAGTGTTTCAGCTTATTTTTTGGCTTCTAGGTCTATAAATTTAACTTTTTGATTCACTGTGATAACATTTTTAGATTGCTGTAAATGCTGTGAGAAAAGACTGTCTACTTCCTGTCCAGCACCAAACAACAAACATGTGATGCTATCAACTAGCTGGTGAACAGACTAGAGCATTTAGGAGCTAAAGTGCAGGTGGAGGAGCCCAAAACAGAGCTAAAAGAAGAACAAATATTAGCCTTACCAGCTGTGTTGCTCCTTATGCAAACTACTATTGTGATCATAGACTAATATTGTTTTTGCAGTTTCTGTCTACTGCATAAAGTGGCCAGAAAAATCAGTGCACTTCTCACAGTTATAAAGCCTGGTCATATTTCTGCAGATCGAGATCACAAATGTGGTGCAGATGATTCCACAGAGAAGTAGTAGTGATATTACTATAAAGAAAAAGAAAATAACAATTTTATGTCAAGAAGTGCACACATAGGTAGGTGTGTAGGTATGACATAAAGGTGTTTCTGGATTCATTAGGTCTTGTGTAGCATTAATTTTCCGCACACATTTCTCTTTATAAATGGTTGATTTCAGAGCACTTCTTTCATTCTCTATTCCTGTGCCTTGCAGCCATACTGTGTGTGTCAAGCTGTGTGGATCTGTGAGATTTTCTACCTTTAGGAATAGCAGCTTGTCCTGCATCCAACTTAGACCTCATCAAGTCTCAGTCCCAAAGACAATTAGGACAATCCAATAAGCTTTGCTGTAATGCTGACCTTATGCCAGGCCCTATGGCTGTCTTTGTGGGACCATACTGCCGTGGCTCAGTTCGACTCGCATAAACAAAATATCCTCACAGTGGAAACAACAGAGACGGAGTAAATTGATGAATTAAGCTAAGATTTAGCGAGGGGAAATTGGAGCTTGGTCTGTATCTGCGTGGAAGTGAGATGAAGTTTCAGTGATATTCTGGGCAGAGACCAATAATTTTCCCCCAGCTGCTACGAGGTGACCACAGGGCTTTATATAAATCAAGGGACTGCCGTTTTATTTATGCAGCGAGAGCTGAATAGAGAGCTCAAGGCATCCCTGCGACCATCCACACCAAACTACAAGGATCAGATTACTAAAACTAGTATTCTGTCACTTCCAACTAAGGCTGTTACCAGAGCGAGCCATGCCAGTTGGTGTGCCCTTGAGTGAGACAGCGCCCCACTAAGCACATGTCGATCTGGGGATTACATTCAGGGGTTTAGTAGGGGAAAGGAGGCCGTAATCTGAAACTGTTGTGTCTTGTTGCTGTGCACTTTTCTTAATGCCGTGCTATCATGCAGCGTGCGTTGGTATTGTATGACCGCTGCCTGAGGAAGTTCAGCTGGAGAAACTATATTTGTCTCACCAGATGAGTGTTGCCCCATGTTTTGTTTCTTGATAATTTGATTTGAGGTTTTTTTTAGTGCCACAACAGATGCTGGAGGTTTCGGTTTAGGCCTTTCATCGCAGCCGTCCTCCGTGCACATGTGAAGAATATGAAAATGAAACATGTCAAAATTGCATAAAGGGAGGGCAAGTTATAAGAAGAACGGTTCAACTTTTTGGGAAATACACACATTTCCTGCTGAGAGTTAGATGAGGATATTGACGCTGTTTACCTGTCTGCACAATAATTATAAAGCTGCAGCCCGCAGACATTTAATGTAGCTTAACATAAACACTGGAAACAGGGGGAACTCCAAGCCAATCTGCTTACCAACACCTGAAAGCTCACTTACTAACATGCTATATCTTGTTTGTTTAGGTGGATGTTGTAATTGCTATAATTGGATAGACCCAGGCTAGCAGTCCCCCCCCTCATTCCAGTCTGTAAGCTAAGCTAAGCTGAATAACTGATGGCTGTGTCTTCATCTTTATCGTTCAGATACAGTAAGAGAGAGTGGCTTAGTCTTCTTATCTAACACTACAAGAAAGCAAATGTTCACATTTACCAAAAGGCTTTGGGTGATTACAGTTTTTGTTGTAAATGTGGGTGTTATTCTAATAATGTGAGACAGAGCAACACCCAGACGATCAGACAGGTAAAGTTGTTTCCGACACTGTCCATCAAATGCGTATAGTGTTATTGTGTGCGGTTTACCTATTAATAGAATGGTGAATGGATTCAGGAAACGTCTGGCCTCTTTGAACCCTGTCTGAATGCCTAGTAATGCCAACAACCACAGTTGTTCAAAACTTGACTTCAGCAGTGAGATGGCCACACCTTAACCACACTCCTCACCGCCTGTAAAGCCTGATACCTGGTTAACTCATCCTGTTTAAGTCTTATCCCTCTTCAATCTGCTAACGCTTCCCCCATCCCCTTCCCTGCCTTTCCATTCATGCTCTCATCCCGCCTCTCACATCCCCCTCCGTTCTCCCTTCCGTCTTTGGCATCTCTCCCTGATGGCAACTGGAGTGTGTGTCAAGAAAATATGAAAATTGTTCACATGGACGCAGTGTCTTAAAAAAAAAAAAACATTGCTGCTGAGTTTTTCCAAATATAATTGTGTATAATGTGACCACTCCAAACTCCTTTTACCACCATCGTACTGAGTTGTGAAAATATTGGACAGATTAATGAGAGGAAGATATATTTTTTGCTTTTTTTCGCGGTTTGGCTGAGCAGACACTTCAGTCAGCATTGTTGGAGGTGTTGTATTTGCTGAAACTTCCCCCTCAACTAACAAAGGTTAAAATGTCATGATTAGAGCTCTTTTTTAAAATTTATTTTAAACTGCCTCGATGCTAAACCTTGTTTAGTCGCAGAATTACTAAACAGGCGTTCGATAAACAAATACTGTTGATTAGCTCCATGTTCAAGTGAAAAAACAGTTCAATTGAAATCACGCTCCAGTTAGCACGATATCGACAAATTATTATCCAAACAGGTCAAACGCTGCGCGCTTGGAGCAGATATTGATATGTTTGCGATGTGCTGCGCGTCTGTGATTATCAGCCTTGCCAGCTTGAAAATAACTGGAGCCTATCCTTGTATTAGCATGCCATTATGTAGCACTAATTAAAAAATAAAGCATGTCTGCTCTTGCCCATCTGCTATTAGACCCTGTTTAGCCTACAGGTTTGCTTTGAACTGCTCCCTCATTACAGCGCCTCAAAGAAATATCATACAATAGCGAGTTGAAAAGGGCAATGCTTGAATGGAGTCTGAAAGGGGAGGCTGTACTTGGCCTTCAAGTATACATTCCTTCAGCTCAGTGCTTCCTCTGTGGTCCCCCTCTCCTGGCCCACCCCCCTCCCACTCAAGACTCAGTTCCCACAGGGGACTCGGCCAAAGCAAACTCCTCAGAGGAAGTCTCCCTCTCTTACCAGTGTGTATGTGAGAGAGAGAGGGAGGGATGGATGTCATGTCCCGGCTCTGTGGGACCTGCAAGGCAGTAGGATGTGCGAGGAGCGTGTTATGACTCCGTGGCCATGCTATGTCTATGATGTGGTGGTGAGTAAAGCCCGTGTGGCTGCTCTCCTGTGAGGTCAGTGTCATATTTAGCCAGCAGGTCCCTTGTGGTGTCTGGGAGTGTCTTTTTTCTGGCTCTATTATGTCTAGTGCTCATAGCCTTCCTGGAGCTGCAAACCTCAGGGTAGAAATAGTACCAGACCGGCAGACATCCTTTGTCAGGAAAACAACAGTCACGTCAGTAATTACAGAGTCTGATTACACCAGAGCAGCAGTTCTTAGAATACCACCGGCCTTGAGTCAGGCAGGTGAGGGGTCGAGTCACCGTCGCAGAGCAGGATGCAGTCAGGAAAAGGTCTAGGTTAAAGGAATTAACCTACAGAAGCAAAACCAAACAGCATGCGATGTGTCTAACGGGGTTTGTGTGTAATGTAGTGACTGGTACGACGGGTAAAAACAAAAAAAAAGAGAGAGAGACTGGTTAGGCAGGTATATATCTGTGAGACGGGAGGGGAGTGTCCAGACAAACATGTAATGTACACCTCAGGAAGCTTGAAACCTACAGTAGTACAGGCAGAATTCAAATAGGAGAGTTAGGAACTCATCTGTAACCTCTTACTGCCTTTTTAGCATTTGTATAACTGGGAGTCTGGTGTGTTTATTCCGCAGCTCAGGGGGTCTAGAGGTAGCCATTTTATAGTTTAGTCTACAAAATGTGAGAAAAAAATAAATCCCCTCTATGGTTTCCCACATCATCATCTTTAAATTGCATGTTCTGTCCAGTAAACACTCCAAAAACCAAAAGATTCATTCAGTTTTTTTGTGATATGAAACAGAAAACAAATCGTTTATTAAAGCCATTGTTCAAACTCCTCACTCCTGTCAAGTGTTAGTTTTTTAATTCCTAAACTTCAAGCGACTGACTTTGCTTGTGGCAGACTAGCAGACTGTATTTCAGGTATGCAGTGCCAGACCTGACTTCACACCTCCACCCTGGAGCACACCGCATCAGACACACACACTCCCACAAACACACATACCCTCCCACGCGCACATATGCATGCATACACCCGCGTCCACCCACCCACTCACCGGCGTGTGAGCGCACAGAGCCCGGCTTTGTGTGGAAAAATCTGTGAGACATGATTCATTACCAGCTGGGCTCTGCGCTAAATGAAGTTTGTCATTAATTTCCATCTTTAGGTGATTACAGCAAGCAGCGATTAAGGTTTCACAGCTACGCACAGCCCTGCAGGACTGTTTTCCATTGAGGATTTTTTGACGGTAGACAGAGTAATCATTTGTCTTGAATCGAACACGAGGAGATGGGAGTGTTTGCCATTCCTGGAGGCGTGATGTCATAGTAGTGAGTAAGAGAGCGACAGGCAGGTCTGTGCTGGCCTCTGTGCCTGCCTAGGTAAACATATCCTCTGTCTGACAAGTGCAGACCTGAGGGCTGAGGAGGTTGTAGCGATCTCAACACATGCTGCTGCAGCTTGCCACACACAGGCATACGAGCCGTCCCAGAAAAAAGCTTGTGGGGTTCAGTGTTTTGTGGCGCTTAACGAGGCAGATGCTTCCTTCCTCAGGTTTTCAGATCAGCCTCAAACCGTGTACATGACTCGGCAGCTCTGCGTTAATGTGCAGCTGTTTCACTCGATTGTCTGTCAAATCGGAGTGCAATTACTTTAATTCGCCTTCCTCTCTGTCTGCCTCTGTCTCTGGATTGCAATATTTCTGTGGTTCGGGGAGTCGATCTGCTCCACCTGACGGCGCCTCTTCTGCCTGGCAGGGAGCAATGTAGCCCTGCTGGCTGCCAGCCAGACCAGCTTGAGTGTCTGCTCAGCTCAAAGCCCTGCACACACACACACACACACACACACACACACACACACACACACACACACACACACACACACACACACACACACACACACACACACACACACACACACACACACATGCAAACATGCCAAGCTCAGACTGAACGCTTACACAGGCGCATCTTCTATCCTACTTCCTTCTCTGCGACTTCTTCCACTGTTTGTATAATTTTCTCCCTTTCAGTGACCTTCTGCTCTTTCGCTGGAGGGCAGAATTGTAAAACATCACTTCATGTTCTGACAAATCCGTGTGTTGCTTATGAATAATGCCATTTACAGTCATACAGTAGCATTTGTAGAAGTTGTGGGCTCTTGAAATATCCGCTTCACTCCATGATGTAATATCTGCACTTTATCTCTGTAAAGATGGTGATGATTAACCGTCTGTTCTCTCTTCTCTCTTCAGTCTCCCAGCCCAGTCCCGGCCAAGAGGTCCAAATTTGACAAATTACAGTCCCCATCAGCCGAGAAAGACAGGAAACCTGACTGGTTACAGTCGCTGTCAAAGTCTGCACACAAGGTTTGTGTACTTTGTGTCTGAATTTGCAGTTAAGATTAAGGGTCAAGCTGTTGTTTGTTTCAGTCACTGCATCTGACCTCTCCTCAGCTGGTCTTTAGGTGCATCCATCATGGCTGATTTAATGTTCTAGTGGTAGTTTACCAAGCTTGTTGTTTTGTTTGTTGCTCCAGGATCTGAAACAGGTCCAGCTGAAACAGAGGCCCTCTGCTTTCCGCCCCTGGTCTCCTAAAGCAGTAGAAAAAGAGAAACCAGCCACTCAAAACGAGGAGGAAAGGTGAGTCTTCTGAAGAAAGATGTGATAGTTTTAGTTTTCAGCACTGAAAATCTGTTACATTAAGCTTGTGAAATGCTTTAAACGCTCCTGCGTTTTCTCCACAGATCCTGCTCAAAGAATCAGGAGACTTTGGCTGCTCCCAATCTGGCACTTGCTCCCCCGGCTCCTCCTGTCCATCCCAAGGACAGCCACACTCCTGGCAGGGGGCCCACAGCCATTTCCATACAGGAGCTGCATAATGGCAACGCACAGCCTTCAGCAAAGCCAGCCCACTCCGGCAACGCCAACCGAGCCGAAGACATGGACACAGACGGAGAGATTGACGTGGACCACTGTGACGATAGTAAGAACCATACAGAATTTTAAATCAAGAATAATCAGAAAAATGGGGCAAATAATTGAGCATTACAAAATTCAGCGTGTGTAAGACAGAAATTTTTAAATTTCAACTGTTACTACACTAGTAATACTGGAAATGAGCCACAGTCGAGCCGGTTCAGGGGGATTCCTGTGCAACTTCGCCACCTGGTGTCAAATAGGAGAAGTGCACTATCATTTTTCCATATTTTCCTGTTACGTAGACACAAAAATATGCAGTTCTTTTGAATTGTTAAAATACAGGCGATAACTAGAGTTACAAATCAGAACATGGCAATAATTTTTTAGCTTTCATAATTACTGTTTCCTCTACGAGTGCTGATGTCTTTGTCAAAACAGACCAAGTTTGCACAGCACAGTAATGTTACTGTCGTTCAGTCTCCATCTAAATAATGCTAAATCTCTGTCTCCAGGTCCAGTTCCAGCCTCCGCCCTGGTTTCCCCTCCCTCAGCCTGCACCAGCGTGTCTCAGCCTCCGACTCCTCAGAGCGGCGCTCGGGCTCAGGAAAGACCTTCATGGCTGCCTGGGACTATTTGCCCCGAGATGGACGCCATGAGACAGATGCTGTACGCTGGTCTGGACACCAAAGAGGTCCGGGAGAAACTCCTACAGGAGATTGTCAGGATGAGAGTGAAGCAGGAGGAGAAGCTGGCAGCTGCTGTGCAAGCTAAACGCAGCCTTCAACAGGTGTGGCACGTTGTTGCGAAATGCCACGTGATGAGAATTAAATGAGATTTGATGGAAAATTGGTTTTAACATAATGACACTAATGTTCTTCTTCTTTTTTTTTTTTTTACAGGAACTGGAGTTTGTGAGGGTGGCTAAGAAAGGCCGTCTTCGTGAGGCCATCGAAGCCAAGCGCAACTTGCGAAAGGAGATCGAACGCCTTCATGTGGACTGGGAGAGGAAGATGAGGGATGCAGAGGAGTCCTGTGGGCGGCTGAAGAGAGAGCTGGAGAGGGAGAGACAGCTGCGAGTCTGTGACAAAGGTTGTGAAGCTGAACGTCTGCGGGTCAAATACTCCACTCAGGTAAGTCATCCGATACCAAAACCACATGGAAATAGTGCACTTATTTGCGATTACTGATTGATTTTTCATTCATACTGACTGCGTTCTGCGTTGCACAGATTGAAGAGTTGCACATGCAGCTACAGCAGGCGGAAGCCGACCGAGAGCAGCTGAGGCAGGAGCTGCAGCAGGAGAGAGAAGCTCGGCAGAGCCTGGAGAGCGTCGTCAAAGACCTGCAGGCCCAGCTGGCCCTGCAGGCCAACAGCAGTCCTCCTGGAGAGACCAAGGAGGCCAACACAGATGCACACAGACAGACCACACAACCCACCAATGGATCCTAAAGTTGCACATGGAGAGAAAGACTAAATTTAAAAAAAAAAGGAGCATGTTTAAGGACTTTATCGCACCTCCTGTTGGGAAAAAAGAAACTCTGCAAAAATCAGTTTTGGAGAGGAAAACTCGGTCATATGTAATATGATATATGGTATACATTGATGTTATAATGACAGTATGAAATTTTATGAAATGAACTGGAACGTAGCATGATGTCTGAGCATGATATAGAGCGTGAAACTAAGAAAGACTTCTTCAGCGATGAACACATCTTTCCAGTGACGTCAGAGCCCTCGGTTAGACACCTGACGCTGTCCAAGGATCTTTTTGTTTTGGTATAAGCTATTCTAAGATGTGCAAATATAGCTACATAACACTACTTGAATATGAAGGGAAGAAACATGTTGCGCCTGGTGAAACGTGAGCAGATGATGAAACTCTTGGTGCCACAAAATATTGGTACACTCAAAGGTGTCATTGCAGACCACTGGAAACAAGAGACACAAGTTTACCACTATTTACTTTTAATATCCGCTTGCTTTTTATAACTGTGTAGAGGATGTACTTTTTAAGAAATATTGCTTGCGCAGCACTGTTATTCCACAGGCGAGAAAAAAAAAATCATCCATATACAAACATGTACGCATGTATACCAGCTTATCTACCTTTTGTATTTTATCAGCCTGAAGTATTGGAGGTTCTGTGGGCTGCCTTCAGGTCCACCACTGTTTTATGCTTAGATATTTTATGGAAGTGTTACTTTTCGTCGTTGTTTTCCAGTAATGTTTGTTTTGCAACCAAACCATGTGGTAAATAGCAGATATTCTTGCCCACATTAGTCTAGATAAGTCGACAAACACACTCCTAAAAGATAAAAAAAAAAAGAAGCAACTCCAATAGCTGTTTATTTTGAAATGCGGTACTTCTGATTTTCTATGGAGTATTGTCAAATAATTTATATTCTACAATAATTTGCTGCCTATCAACAGAAAGCATTCATTTATAGTCACTGGTTTTAGGGCTCTTAAATCAACAATTGCTGTTTATATGAACAACATTTCTACATATATACAAAATATGGATATATATTTTTTTACTTTAAGAAACGGAATTGCACTTTTTAAAGAAAGAACCTTGCATTGTGCATCGTACTCCCTGTTACATTTTTCAAATCTCAAGTTAACATGAACTTTGAATTTAAATACACTTTCCCGCAGTATCCTCTTATGTAAATACAATGATATTGTAAATAAGATATTTGTTGGTATGGTATGTTTGCTTGCTCCAGACTTAAACTGATTATTTTTTTTGTTCTTACTTGAAACCAAAAAGAGACTATATTTGGATTTTGCAAAACTGTAGTTTCATTGTTGCTGATCCCTGAGTATGGTTGCAATCACAGGGCATTTACCAGAACAGATGAACTCGCTGCTTTAAACCAGCAGTGGTTGTGAACTCGACCTGTCAGTAGTTTTTATAGGTTTGACACACCAACAGAATATTATAAATTCTCCCCTTGATTTGTTTTTTTGAGAAGATCTTTATTATTTGATGAATTATAGAGTTATATATTATACCACAGACCAAAAACTGAAAAATGGATTTTAATTCTCTGCACCTCCAGCTCCCTCGTCAGATAGAGTAGAAATGACACCTTCTCATGGTTAAAACCTTAGGTGCTCGCGTATATTTTAGGCAAGAAAACACTTTTATGTCTTATCATTATGATACCCTCGCTCAGTATTTGTTGGGTACAGTGTAATAGCAATATCCATTTTGTTAGCTGATGCTGTTGTAGTTTTGGTTTGGAAGTGGGGTTTCACTTGCCTCTTGTTTCAGTGTTTTCTTTTTCCTTCAGAAAACTTGTATAATATCCATTAAAATCTAAATCAATTCTACTGAGAACTCTGAGAAGCCTTTTTTTTATTATTCACCGTAATGGATTTGTATATTTGTGTGCGCATGGGTGTATTTTTTAGTACCCAAACTACAACCTATTTTGTCCAAACTAAAGAAAAAGTATTTGTTACTGTAGTTGTGTTTGTCAGAAAATGAATCCTGCAGACTTTGGTGAACCTGAACCATTATTCATCATTATGCTCTATGTTGGTTTATGATAAAACACCTGCAAAACTGAAGAATCTCACATCTACTTTGAAAATGTTAGTATGCAAATTCACAAAAGTAAGACAGACAATGCACACACCTGCTGAACATCAGTGTTGTTACTGGGAGCATGTTTAAATTCTCATGTCAGAACTTAGCTCAAAGCACTGTTGGGCCTCACAGAGCTGCAGGCTGTAGACGTGCTATTCCAACAAACAAGACATGTAGTTTGGCATACACAGCTGGTGCAGTGACTGGAAAAAGCTAATAAAAACTGGTATGTGTAACAGTGTATTTAACTAACATAAATAAGAATTATAAGGACAATGTAGGCTGCTGAATACAAGGTGTGGTGATTAATGAAAAGTGCCGGTTCCACTTAGATAAACCCAGGCTCTTTATTCAACAGCCACACCTTGTACATTTAATAAGAGAAGAATTACCCACAAAAATACAGATGAGATGAGATTAGGAAACAATTATTTTAGCCAGTGATAATGTCAGAGTCCTAAAATGTCTGGAAACCCAAACATTTACTCATCAATGTCATCTGAACAACTACAGTTTCCTTGAAGCTTTTCAACTCCTGTTCACTGAAGGTTCGTATCTGCTCGTATTAAGTGTCACAGATATCTGATGAAATAAAAATGAGAAAAAGGAAATGAAATGAATGATGACTGAATTCCATCTAGCTGCTTTATTGTAGTCTTGACATAAAATGACGCTTGACTTTAAGACCTGTGATACAGTCAAAATATATGCTGTGGGAAAAGTCCCAGTGTTTCACCTTCATCAAATAATAAACAAAGAAGCATTTACTCTTTGCTGTAAAAGCTTCTAAGGTTGTAATTTTGTTGAGATGGCTGGATCTGTATTTATGAATATTAAAAAGGCATTTTTCACACCAGTTTGACTTGTTATCTAAAGCACAGGTGCGAAAAAGCCCCTCCAGATAATCAAATTTACTGCCTTGGTGACATTTGCATGTTGTTGTATGCTTGAAGCTACATCATGAGAAAAACTATAAGCAGTCAACGCCAGCGACTGAGCATTTGAATCTGCAGTGCATATTTAACCAACCTAAAGATCCTGTCAACTTGCCGGGTGCAGCTATCTGTATCATCATTCTTCTAAGAGTCGGTTTCTGGTACGAACACATACGACTGACAATATTACAGCTTTCCATTATATAGCATGGAGTGCTTTTACAGTGTTTGTACAGTTGTAGGTGAGCCAGTGTGCTCAAGCATGAACATCTGTGATTTATCTCCTGTGGCTTGTCGTAATGTCTGCCCTGATAAAGACCTGTCTGACAAACATTTCAGGTCAGTGAGATCATCAGACTGACTGCCACACCTTTCAGGTTTTTATTAGCTGTTGGTTAGTAACACCTCATCCTGATGTCAGTTTTATAAGCCCCATGCAGGTATTTTCACTTTTTCTGGTTGACAGGTTGAAATCAGAGTTATGCATGGAATTAGATCTTATCACCAGACAGTAAGCAGTACTGAGGTGCAATAAAACTTACAGAAGGGTGAGAAAGTTTTATCTGTGCACATCTGCATAATGAGGTAAAATAAATAGAATCACCTGTGTGGGTTCATTATAAATGTCTGTGGGTTTTAAAGTAAATATCAAATACAATATGTCTTTTTTCTTGCATTAACTCCACTCCCATATGTTTTAAATATCACTGGATCTCCTTAACATAACACAATATATAGAGTACATACAGTACATGCACTGTACATCACACTGTTGCCTCTAGGGGGACACCATTACACACACTTGATGACTGGATACTTCAAGCTTGTTAATAGCCAAATGACCCATAAATCCTAATGCTGTCTATCAGAGACAGTTATTAATTTTGCTATAATTTCTTTATTCTATAATGACTCTGACTCCCATACTGGCCGTTAAATGAAAATTTTGCACCCTTCCTATCTGACTCTCTTCCCTCAGAGGCTTACTGGTTGCGTGAAAATCCCTCCATGAAAGCAAGGCTGAAGTCTCACTCCAGGATTACAGCTTGAGGAAGATTTAGTTGCACACTTCCTCTCTGAGAGCCTCCTCTACGTGCAAACAATAAATAAAGAAGCGTCTATGGCCTCCACTCTGGACCACTGGACATAAGATGGAAAGGAACGAACCCACAGGATGGGAATATTGTTCCCTGACCCCATGTGGGAAGGTTTCGACTGGAAGAGGAGGACATGCTGACACTGAGGAAAGCTTTAAATACTCTTTTCTGAGGGGCCCAGCGGAGTGAGGAGGCAGGTGAGTTCACGTAGTGTGAATGGGACAAGAGAGCAGGAACCAAATGTACAGTTCAGGGATGAACATCAGCCCAGCGATGGCGCCAATGTCTCCGGGGCTGAGTGGCAGTCCACCACTGTCTTCTCAGTCACCTAAGAAGACCACCTTTCAGTCTCTGGGATCTCTGTCGTCAGGAGTGTTCTCCCCCTCGCTGGGTAAGGACTCCCCTCATGCAGCGAGGCAGGCCTCCTTTGACTCACCCATCCCGTCTATTATGAGCTCCCCAAAACTCTGGCACAAAGCATCTATCTCCAGACTGGCAGAGGAGTTCTTCTGGATCGGTGGGAGTGTGGTGGCACAACCTAAATGGAGACTGGGTCAGATAGGTAAGACTCACTCATATAGGGTTTCCTTCACACAGTCAAATCACTGCAAAATATCAACAGGTTGTTTAGACAAAAGGCCTAAAATTTGCTGCAAACTGGACACATACCACATTAATGTGATATTTTTGAAACCATGGCATGGGAATTGGAAATATCCACTAAGACATTTTCTTCCAAATGGCCTGCAAAATGTTGGAGTTGCACATATAGCAAAACAGAGAAGCAGCGAAGCAGATAATGGGCATATGGACAGTAGACAATCCTTTAGGATTAGCCTGAATGATGTGTCAGGTTGCGTCACATGTATCAGAGCTTCAGATTACAAACAAAGGTTACCTGCTCAAGGCGTATAAAACAATGAACTGGTAATGATGTCCATATTACAGGAATCTTTTTGGATCTATTTCTTGATTTTTCAGTTTTGGTACGGTGGGCACAACCATTGGTTCCAAGAAATGTCAATGTAGAATGGAGCCAAGAGAAGTAATTTTGGGTCACAGTGACGCAGATAACTGAGCTGATTGCAGTTAATGTTGTTGTTTTGTAGACACTAATCAGTTTAGAATTCTGTATGTTCTCCTCAAAGGATGCCTCTTGTTATGAACACACAAACAACCACTTAAATCCACGTGACACAGCCTATAATCTCATAAACTAGTGCTTGATGGTAAACCTCTAATTATCTCGTCTGCTTCAGGGACGCCACTGGAGTTGTTATATTGTCTTCCTACAACAAAATCGCAACACCGCAATATAGTATTTAATATATTAGAAATGATCTTCATTAATAAGATTAATAACAACTTGGAAATGGTCTAGCTAAGGGCTTAGCATGAAGCATTTAATATACCAACTTCTTATTAACTATAAACGCATGGTTCCAAAGTATGAAAAGTTCATTTTAGTTATGACATTAAACTTAACATTTGATATTCCGAGGTTCTGTCAGATGTTGACTGTAAAAGAATAACAATGTGAGGATCCCAGTGGGTCATTACGTTGGACGGCTGCTTGACGCTTGATGAACAGTGTGTCTCCTTGTGTTCCCCTATAGTGGAGAGGTGTATGTGCACCATGCAGACTGGCACTCAGATGACCAAACTGAAGGGGAAGAAGAAAGGACTGGTCCGATTCTTTTACCTAGACGAGCACAAGTCCTGCATCCGGTGGCGGCCCTCCAGGAAACATGACAAAGCCAAAAGTGAGCGATCACCCCTATAGAATAACAGTTCTGAACATATATCTTTTAACTGGCCACACTTGCAAACTGTTTTTTGGTTTGGATGGTGCTCTCAAGACAAAGCAACGCAGCACGAGTTACTCCTTTAAAACCAGTTACTAGAATTTGATCTACAGAAATGTAGCAGGGGATTAAAGAGGTTAAGTCTATTTTTCTTTCAGTGGAGCTACTGCTATCGTACCTGTTGTGTTGTTCTGAGCAAAGTGTGCATAAAAGTTTGGTGGCATCTTATAGACTTCACGCCATTATTTAATGGTTATGATGGTCTTTAAAGAAGTCCCATTTGAGGTGTTGACCTCGAGTCAGAAAGATAAACAATGTCGTTGGATATTTTTTGAGTATATTCTATCACATAACATATGGGTTAATCTAGATGTGTATCTTGGACACTATAAATCTTGAAGGTAGTTATTTACATGATGCATATTTTGGTTATTCTGAAAGGAGAATGTGTAAAAGATCCATATTTGACGCAAGTAAGAGATGCAATAAAGTGAGAAATAGAACATAGGATAACGTTATTTTTTTATACCGACAAATCAAAGTAAAAATGGTTTTTACCTTAGCTGACATGTTTCGACTGCAACTGCAGTCTTCTTCAGAGCGTCAGAGAGCATACACCACAGAGAAGATGGCAGTATTAAGATCACAGTTTACAGGAAACCTACACATACAGACCAGAACCTCCTCTGGACATCAGAACATCCACAGCTCACAAACTATCAGTAGTTACAACAATTTATGAACGGACCAGAACCTCCTCTGGACATCAGAACATCCACAGCTCACAAACCATCAGTAGATAGAACACTTTATGAACAGACCAGCATCATAACAGACGATAAAGACAGACAGGAGAAGGAAAAACACATCAAGAACGCACTCATACACTGCCAATACCCGATATGGGCCATCAACAAAGGAAAACAACAAGCTAAAAACAAAGTAAAGAAACAAAAGAAAACATAAACAAAACGCGCACAACAACCGGACAATAAAAACAAAGACACAATCACCATCCCATATATCCATGGGATAACAGAACCCATACAGCGTGTAACGTGTGGTAGCATGAGCTGAAGAGTAGTCAGCCATGGACTTGTGCTAGTGGATAGCAAAAAGAGCGAAGACTTGTAGATTTCCACAGGTTTCCATTTATTTTAGAAATGAAAAATATAAAAGTCAGCTCTACCACATATTACTTTAGTGAGCACAGAGGTCCGCGTACACACGGCCGAGTCCATGACACAAGCGACAGGAAACTAGGAACCATGAAGAAAAAGGGAAGAAGAGTGACCTATTAACCATACCAAATTAGCAAGGCGCCACCGTGTGGCGAGATAGCGGAATACCATAGTAATGACAATAGCAATGACTGTTACAAGCGCATAATGAAAAAACACATCAACACAGTTAGGTAAAGTTGGCAAGATATTCACAGATTCGGACTTCCGGCCTCAATAACTCATGGGATATACGTTGTGAAAACATAAACAATGCCTCTTTTCCATCGTTGTAAGCTAGACAATGTGCTACAAGGCCAGTTTTATCAAAAGTCGCTGTCTTTCAAGCTGCAGAAATAACATTGATGTCTATGAGCAGCCGGCTGTGCGACGAGTGAACAGGGACCGTCTGCAAATAGCAAAACCGCTGCAACAGCGAAGAGAGGCACTACACAAATATTCAATAACTTAACTTTTATACACTGTAGCGTCACCAAATTTACTGGAGCCATCAATTGTGTCTTGCTGGTCATACTACAACTCTTGGTTTGATACTAAATTAAAAAATTTGAGTTTTAAGCAATTTTTATTATTTTATTATTATTTTATTAGTCATAAAATTCAATAACTTCACTCTTATATACTGTAGTGTCACCAAATTTGCTGGAGCCATCAATTGTGTCTTGCTGGTCATACTACAACTCCTGGTTTGATGCTAAATACAAAATCTGAATTTTAAGGAATTTCCGTTATTGTCTTATTATTTTATTAGTCATAAAATTCAATAACTTCACTCTTATATACTGTAGAGTCACCAAAATCATTGGAGCCTTCAGTTGTCTCCTGCTGGTCATACTACAACTCTTGGTTTGACATTAAGTAAAAAATCTGAATTTTGAGCAATTTTTATTATTTAATTATTATTTTATTTGTGATAAAATTCATTAACTTCACTCTTATGTACTGTAGTGTCACCAAACTCGCTGATGCCATTAGTTGTCTCCTGACTGTCATAGTACAACCCTTGGTTTGATATTAAATACAAAATATGAATTTTAAGGAATTTTTATTGGTAATAAAATTCAATAACTTCACTCTTATGTACTGTAGTGTCATCAAATTCACTGGAGCCATCAGTTGGCTCCTGATTGTCATACTACAACTCTTGGTTTGGTAATAAATCAAAAATCTGAATTTTAAGGAATTTTTTATAGTAAATAAAATTCAATCACTTCACTCAAACACTGCAGAAAAAATAAACTCAATCCAACCATCAAAAGGTCCTACTGATCATACCTTCAGGTTTTTTCTTCCAAGTATTGTCCATACAGTCCTTAACTTGGAAAATATTATTAGCGGTTTAACATTATGGTTTAAATGAATCAGTTAACGCTGCAGCCTCGTAAGAAAGCATTTGACTGTCTTTCGTCCCAATCGTCAGTACTTGAGGAGACAGGCTAAACAGTTTAGTTTGGTATATTGGTGTTATCTGAGCCTCTCTTTGGTGAGGAGTCCAAGTTCCATTACTATTCAGTATCATGTATTTGGACAAACAGGTGCACTGTGGATCTAAAAATATAGCCCCACATACATCAAGAGAAGAGCCATCAAAGCTAATTTACTCATAATCCTTAAACTTCACACACAAGCATGCACACTAAATAGTGTGCACAACTTCACATGGCAATAAACAACGCAAATCATTAAAATTCAGTTACTTTTGGTTATTAATGTTACACAATCTACCCAAACAATGGATGAGCACTTTTATCTGTTACAACAAAAAATATTTGAGATATATAACAACAATTTCATTACTAATAAAAAATTCCTTAAAATTCAGATTTTTGATTTATTACCAAACCAAGAGTTGTAGTATGACAATCAGGAGCCAACTGATGGCTCCAGTGAATTTGATGACACTACAGTATATAAGAGTGAAGTTATTGAATTTTATGACTAATAAAATAATAATAAAATAATGAAAATTCCTTAAAATTCAGATTTTGTATTTAGCATCAAACCAAGAGTTGTAGTATGATCAGCAAGACACAATTGATGGCTGCAGTAAATTTGGTGACACTACAGTATATAAGAGTGAAGTTAATGAATTTTATGTCTAATAAAATAATAATTAAATAATAAAAATTCCTTAAAATTCAGATTTTGTATTTAGCATCAAACCAAGAGTTGTAGTATGACCAGCAAGACACAACTGAAGGCTCCAATGATTTTGGTGACTCTACAGTAATATAAGAGTGAAGTTATTGAATTTTATGACTAATAAAATAATAAGACAGTAACGAAAATTCCTTAAAATTCAGATTTTGTATTTAGCATCAAACCAGGAGTTGTAGTATGACCAGCAAGACACAATTGATGGCTCCAGTAAATTTGGTGACACTACAGTATATAAGAGTGAAGTTATTGAATTTTATGACTAATAAAATAATAAGACAATAACGAAAATTCCTTAAAATTCAGATTTTGTATTTAGTATCAAACCAAGAGTTGTAGTATGACCAGCAAGACACAATTGATGGCTCCAGTAAATTTGGTGACGCTACAGTGTATAAAAGTTAAGTTATTGAATATTTGTGTAGTGTCTCTCTTCGCTGTTGCAGCGGTTTTGCTATTTGCAGACGGTCCCTGTTCACTCGTCGCACAGCCAGCTGCTCATAGACATCAATGTTATTTCTGCAGCTTGAAAGACAGCGACTTTTGATAAAACTGGCCTTGTAGTACATTGTCTAGCTTACAACGATGGAAAAGAGGCATTGTTTATGTTTTCACAACGTATATCCCATGAGTTATTGAGGCCGGAAGTCCGAATCTGTGAATATCTTGCCAACTTTACCTAACTCATCAAGACAGCAGTAAAACCACATACAAAACTCCGGCAGCTATTAGTCCATCCCAAAGACAAAATAGAACCGGACAAGAAACGCAGCATCATTTATGAAATTCCGTGTAAATCTTGCGAGAAAACATACATCGGAGAAACAGGCAGATCATTCAACACAAGACGAAAAGAACACCAGACAGAATGTGAAAAGGAAACAACTGGACGACTCACAAGAACACAAAAAGAAAAAGCTGAACAAGAAAACAAAAAAATCAGCCATCAGGGATCACTGCAAAAGAAATAATCATATCATGGACTGGGACAGGGGGAGGATTTTAACATCGGAGACCAACAAACAAACGATGGATCAAGGAGGCCATCGAGATCAGGAAGCGGGACGAGGGGCTACACCCTCTAATACCTGGGACTCCATCCTCCAGAGAGCGCCGGACGGCGGGGGGCGTGGCCTATCTGACAGATTCTGACAGATCTGTCAGACTGGTCACATGATAAAAAAGGACACGTCAGCACACGTCAGAGGACGCTCTGAAGAAGACTGCAGTTGCAGTCAAAACATGTCAGCTAAGGTAAAAACCATCTTTACTTTGTCGGTATAAAAAATAACGTTATCCTATGATAATTAACGACAAAATGAACATCATCCAAATATGAAAAATAGAACAATGCAGTGGTCAAATAGAGATGAAAAAATAATGACTGTCCCATTTCTTGTTAATGGGAGTGTCCGAGGCACTCTGATTTTAACTAAAAAACTGGTTTATCCATATTCATAAAGAACTTTGTGGGACAGTTGTTAATTTTTCATCTCTATCAGACCACTGATCCTATCCTTGAAGATCACCTGATTTTGTATTTTCTTATTTTTATGATGCTAACATTAGCATCTTTGACCCAGTGCAGCTGTGTTTCATTCATTCCAGTTGTTGCAAATGAACAAACAAAATAATGGCACAAGTTGTTCAATACAAATCGACTCTATGAATAATCAACACATAAGAACTTCATGACCACTGTATTCTCTCATTTCAGTAACTATTGACTCCATCCATGAGGTGTGTGAGGGGAAAAAGTCTGAGATCTTCAGGCGTTATGCAGACAACCGTTTCGACCCAAACTGCTGCTTTAGTATTTACTACGGGGAACGTGTGAAGTCCTTGGATCTGGTGTCCACCAACTCAGAGGAGGCCCGAACCTGGATCACTGGACTCAAATACCTCATGGCTGGCATCAGTGATGAAGACAGTTTGGCACGGAGGCAGCGCACCCGTGATCAATATCCTTTATACAGACACTCATGCACACATATTCAGTCTTTAAGTATGATTATGAATGCTTCACTGTATATTAAGGTGATTATTTTTTTCTAAAAGCTGTGTTGCCTTAACTACAGTCGTACATGGTTACAGCAGACTTTTTCCGAGGCCGACAAAAATGGAGACGGCACCTTGAGCATTGGAGAAGTTCACCAGCTGCTCCACAAACTCAATGTGAATTTACCCAAGCAGAAAGTCAGGGAGATGTTTCAAGTAAGACCTTGTATCCACAATGGTTATTCATGCAAGCTGCCATAGATTTAATGTGCATATGACCTACTATCCACACCGCCCCTGTAGCCCCCGGCCACATGGCTACAGAGCATCACTCATATTGTGTTGACATGACTGGTGGCTCTGCTTGAAGAGTGGCTGAAAAAACGACTGACAAGCCTTAAATTTAAGACTTAACAACAAAAACGCAGGGCATGAAATGCCAACAATCTCTGCTACTTTCACATTTACTGCCTTTGCTTGTTAAAATGCTAACATTTGCACATCCGATGGCAATTCATCCTCAGGGGACCATGAGTGTCAAAACTAAATTTCACAGCAACACATTCAACAGTTGTTGAGACGTTTCACTTAAAGCAACACTTGACAATATCATGGTGGTGCTAGAGCAAAAGTCAGGGGGTCATAGATGTTAGTAGGGTTCATCCTCTGAGGACCAAGAATGTCAGTACAAAAGTTCATGGCAGTACTGGCTTGTTTGTGTCAACATCACATCTGACAAAATATTTCTAGACCTGAAAATTTAAAAAAAGAATGGCACCAACTTCTCAGAGTATGAAGTAGCAATAGAGAAAAAAATTGTCAAAAAATTATAAATTGGATGTTTCATTAAAAAAAATGTGTACATTGACTAACGTGGGAAATCTTTGATGTTCCCATAAGGCGCCTTTTCTCTGGTTGATTTTCCTTCATTTCAGTCACAGAAGCAGTAAGATAAAAAGATGAAAACGGAGCCAGGAGACAAATATGTATATACAGTATTTTGGAGGAACAGTGGAAGAGAGCCTCACAGGAAGGCCATATGGCCACCACAGATGGCTTTAGCTGCACTGCAATATTGCTTTAGTTCAGCAGCTCACTGCCCCCCTCCCTCCCTCCTGATGACAATAGTCTGTGTGAACGAGCTCTGTTTTGATAGTGAGGGAGATATATCCCTCAGATGGTGGTACATATTTTCTTTGGCAGGGCACTTATCTGAAATCGCACATGCTGAGAGAGTTATCTCTGGCTCATGAAATAGTTTTGTCACTATCTGCAGGAGGCAGACACGGACGAGAACCAGGGCTCTCTGGCCTTTGAGGAATTCTGTTCCTTCTACAAGATGATTTCCACACGCAGAGACCTCTACCTGATTATGATCTCCTACAGCAATCAGAAAGAAGTCATGGATCTGCACGACCTTGCACGCTTCCTGGAAAATGAACAGAAGGTATAAATGAGTTGAAAGGATCACACAGATCTGTCATTTCAGGTGGAAAGATTACCTATTGCATAAATATTTTCAAATTGATTATCTTAAACGTTTTAGTACTGTCAAGGTGCGGGGGGTGAACCCGAGCAGAGAGCACACAGACGAGGAACTGAGGCAGGAACAAAGGTGATTTATTTAACAAAGAAGCAGGGTAACCAGGAAACAAGTGGGGAAATTAAGTAACCAGGGATTAAACTAAGGAGAACTCACTAAAGGGGAGGGTGGAGGGTGACGGTACCGGGAACAGGCGGCCCGGCAGGCGACCTCTGTTCGGGTGCTGGTCGGCGGCAGAGAGTGGGCAGGAGCGTCCCGTTCCAGAGGGGTAGGCAGGCAGGATGTTCCAGGGGATGGGAGGCACGGCAGGCAGGGAAATCCAGGAGCAGGTTGGGGATCCAGGAGCAGATGGGGGGGAGCGAGTCCAAAAAGGAGGGGGAGGTCTGGTCAGGGTGGAATCCGGACTACAGGGGATGAGAGGCAGGACTGGTAGGACCAGGCAGCTGGGCCAGCAGAGCTAAACAAGGAGAACGGGGTTAGACAGGGAAAAACTATTTTAAAGAGAACACAGCAATGTGCAAAAGGCCAGATGAACTGACTGCATGAGCAGAGTTTACTATCTGGCAGTAGAGTGTGAGACCGGCTTTGATGGAGGAGATGAGTAACAGGTGTGCTGTGCCACAGCTGCCCAGAGTTCTGTGGATGAGACTGATTAGTGATTAGGGACTGCTGTGGACAGCAGCTCAGCCAGGCTTCAGTGGGAGAGCAGGGAGAGGCAGAAAACCAGGGGAAATTAACAGAAAGGAGGGAGAGGGGGAGGATGAGGGAGGTTAGGTGGGGGCCCTGACAAGTACATTTTTTTGCACTATTTATGGATGGATTTTTTTTTTTTAACAATAGCCATTTTTGCATTGATATTGTTTGTAATACCTTTCTTTACTGTAGTTTTTATTGCTGATGGCCAGACCATTATTTCTATATCTGATTGAAATTTGCTTCACATGCAAAAGACATTCATGAGAAGCAATGCACGCATGTAATCCGGTGTTACTGTTTGTAATTTTACCCAGTGGATATCAGTCTTATCTCATCAGCTGATGATGAATTTAAAGGGAAAAAGGAAAATAAACCACAGTTACATAAAACAGTTGGAGCAGTCCCAAAACTCAGAAACTTTCCACTTCAGCAGATGCATTTAAAAACAGTTTTTTGTGTGACACTCTGCAGGCAAATCATTTTGCAGTGATGCCAAAAACATCCAACAGAATCAACATGAAATGTAATGCTGCTGATTCATAATAACTACTGACACATATGTATAAAATATTGGATCCAAGTGATGATTACACCACTGATTTCATTGTATTTGTAGATGCGAGGCCTCACCAGAGAGCATCTAGTCGACATAGTGGCCAAGTTTGAGCCATGTCCTGTGAACCTGCAGCGTATGGTGCTGGGGATTGATGGTATGTGGACCCTGCTTGCAATAAATGTGTCAAGTGAAGCAACTAACATCACATATATCAGCTGAACCAAACACGACATGGATGGGGCCTGAAACGTTTCTCTTTTAGGGCTTACCAACTACATGCGGAGCCCAGCAGGTGACATCTTTAACCCCGAACACAACCAGGTGAACCAGGACATGACGCAGCCTCTCTGTAACTACTTCATTTCCACATCACACAACACCTACCTGACAGGAGACCAGCTGCTCTCCCAGTCCCGAGTGGAGATGTACGCCTACGTCCTGCAGGCTGGATGCCGCTGTGTGGAGGGTGAGAGCCTGCAAAATCCAAACTGTAGCTGCCTTCGTTGTGATTTTTATGACATGACAGATAAGCTGTGTTGTTCTTTTTTCCTCCTCCCTCAGTGGACTGCTGGGATGGACCCGATGGAGAGCCCATTATCCATCATGGTTACACATTGACATCCAAAATTCTCTTCAAGGATGTTGTGGAAACAATCAACAAGTATGCCTTCACAAAATCACAGTAAGTGCTGTTGGGACCTGATGCTGGCATACATTTTGTTAGGCCTTGTTAAGAAGCTGTAAAAACCATGATGATTATGACAAAAAGCTGTAAAATACAGTAAAACAGTGTAAATTTATAGTTCCATCTATTTGTAAAAATACATATTTTTGATGTGTTTTGCACAGCTGTGACTTGTTTGATTTTTTACAGTCAGTGGCATTTTTTTCTGTGAGATCTGTAATAAAATAGGGAATATCTCTAAAATAGCAGCTAAAAATGATCTATAAAAATAACAGTATTTTTGCTGAAATGTAGTTAGAATTGCATAATTTTATGATAAAATATTGTAAAAAGAAAAGAATTACATTTATTTTTTTAAAAACTACAGATTTTTATGTTTAACAAGTAAATTAACACTTTTGTTTTGTAATTTACTAGGCATAGCTTTAGCCTGTAATTTAACATACCAGAAAGAATCTATAAAATAACATTCAAACAAATTATTTACAGATTTCAATACAGTTAAAACATAGTATAATTTTACAGTCAAGTATTGCAAAAGAAAAACAATTAAAATACAAATTTTTGATGTGGACTTTGTTTTCAGTTTTGGTCTGTATATTTTAGCTCATGTATCATCACTTCACCTCCAGGTACCCGGTGATCTTGTCCATAGAGAACCACTGCACTGTGCCTCAGCAGAAAAAGATGGCTGAGTATCTGAAAGAGGTGCTGCAGGATAAACTGGACCTGACCAATGTCAATGCGCATGAATGCAAGAAGCTGCCGTCCCCTGAGATTCTGAAAGGGAAAGTTTTAGTCAAGGTACAGCTGTTTTTAGCTGCATGCACAGCAGCCTTTTATATTGAAACCTGAGCTAACTACAGTAGTGAGTACACAGGACACAAAACAAACCACATATATAGGCTTAAAATGTCCAATCATTAATTGGTTGGTTTTCAGGGAAAGAAGCTGCCAGTAAATCTTGATCCTGACGCAGAAGAAGGCGATGTGTCTGACGAAGATACTGAGGATGAGGAAGAGGAGGATGATGATGATGATAACTCACAGGCACATGAAACTTATGGATATAGATAGATAGATAGATAGATAGATAGATAGATAGATAGATAGATAGATAGATAGATAGATAGATAGATAGATAGATAGATAGATAGATAGATAGATAGATAGATAGATAGATAGATAGAGAGATACTTATATTTACAATTACAGTTTGACTGTTTCAGGATGGGGACAATGCTACGACAACTAATCAGCCAAAAAAGAAAAGACGATTTGGCAGATCAATCATTAGGAGCTTCAAGAGAAAGGTGAGCCATTTGTTCATTTTCTCATTTCCTGTCCCCATGAGTTCTTTGACTTAAAAATCTATCAATCGTTCTGTCTTTTTCAGAGAAAAAAGAAAACACGTGTAAAAAACAAGTCATTGTCTGATGGTGAATCGGATTACAGCACCAGCAGGGAGAGGACACAAATTGTTTACCATCCCAAGTAAGCCCAATCATTTCAATAAGTGGCTTAAACATTAAGGTTTTGTAGGATATGAGGTTACTCTTGTATGTCTTCTTTTTAGAAAAAGGAAAACAATGAGGCTATCCCGAGCGCTGTCTGACCTGGTCAAGTACACGAAATCTGTCCGTGTGCATGACATAGAAACACAAGGTAAATTCAAGACTTAATCACATTTCATCACACACATCCAAGTTTTGCGGAATGGATTCCTGATGCAGCTGTGTCTTTTTATTCTATCTGGCAGCGTATACGAACAGTTGGCAAGTATCGTCCCTAAATGAGACTGTGATGAACCAGATCTTACAGTTGAAACCGGCTGAGTTGGTGCGTCTCAACCAGCGCCAGCTTCTGAGAGTCTACCCGTCCAACTACAGAGTGGACTCAAGTAACTTCAACCCACAGCCATATTGGAATGCAGGATGCCATATGGGTAATAAGACTTTGTCGAAACTAAAATTTGCCTAGTTTCAGCCCAAACCTCTGTTTAGAAATGTAGAAGATTTTCATTTTTACATATACTGTCATTTAATTTCAGTTGCAATGAACTACCAAACCCAAGGTCGAATGCTTGAACTGAACCAAGCCAAATTCTCCAGCAATGGAAACTGTGGATATATTCTCAAGCCAAAGTGCATGTGTAAAAGTATGCATCTATGCAGATTTCAGAGTGAATGGCAACTCTCCCTGTGTGAGCAGGTAGTAAATATGATTGCTTTCGTTCAGCTGCCTTTAATCCTGCGTTGGAGGATCCTCTACCAGGACACAGAAAGACTCAGTTAGTGCTGAAGATCATCAGTGGGCAACAACTTCCGAAGCCCAAAGACTCCATGTTTGGGGATAGAGGAGAGGTGAGGCCAAAGAAAGTAGACCTATAATCTGAGCATCGACATTGGTGCACCATAAGAAGGAAGTTTAACCACTAATGTTCTGGTTTTCTTGTGTTTATGTGCGCTTAGATTATCGATCCCTTTGTTGAAGTTGAGATCATCGGTCTACCTATTGATTGTTCCAAGCAGCAGACCAGAGTGGTGGATGATAATGGTGTGTGTGCAAACGCCATCTTGCGATTTAAATCATGTCACATCAGGCTAACTTTTGAGTCTCTTCAGTCTTTGTAACTTCTGTTTCATTCAGGTTTCAATCCAATGTGGGAGGAGACACTCGTCTTTAACATTCAAATGCCACAGATCGCCCTGGTACGGTTCCAGGTGTGGGATCATGATCCTATTGGACGAGATTTCATTGGACAGAGGACTGTGGCGTTCAGAAGCATGATGCCAGGTAGATTACATGACAGAACTGTCACTATTTTCTTGGAGTAAAATAACACTCTAGTTTGCTAAAAGCACCCAGTCTTTTTATTCTAAACAGAACTCAGCATACCAGCATAAAAAATGTGAAGTTTTTGTGGTTTTTCTGAAACATTGTTTCAAGAGAGAAAGAAAATGGCAAAGTGAAAGCAACATGACTTTGTGAAACTCACTTGAATCTGCAGCTTCTCTCAGCTTTATGGAGGTTTAGAGTGGGTTTCAGCCCATTGTGTGTCTCTTAGGCCCTCAACTTTACTGTTTTGTTTCTCTCTGTTTCCACCAAAAAAGCTCTAAAATCCCACTTTACATTACCACACACAGTTATTGGCTCGTTGAAGCTTGTAGCAAAAAAAGAGTTGGGTATTTCCTTCAGGTATTGTCAGAAACCAAACACTGCTAAAATGAGTGAACACTGGACTAAAATTTGCAAGGTGACAAGAAATGACCCCAAATAACAACTAGCTGTCTAAAGAAGCAACTTAAAAGGTGATGATATGTCAGTGCTGTGTTACATACTAGTTTTCAGTTGCGTTCAGGTAGACACAATAAGTATTTCTGCCAAATTAAGGAAAAGCGACATTAAAAAGCTTGAGTTATTTGTGATTCTTTTTTTAGGTTATCGACATGTCTACCTGGAGGGAATGGCAGAATCGTCCATCTTTGTTCATGTTGCTATCAATGACATAACAGGAAAGGTAGGGTGTTTCAAAAACAAAAACTGGCACATCTAATTTTATATTTATCTGACCATTCTGCAAACCTAATGATGCTTGATGTTCTTTGTAAAACAGATCAAACCTTCGAATGCTGTGCAAGCAGCCAAAAAACACATCCAAAAAGCAGCCCAGAAGCATATGAAGGGTCCTCCGAGGCAGCCTTCTCTCGATTCCTCCGTCCAGTCCTCAGAGGATGGACGTGCTTGGTACTTTCGCAAGGATCTGGACACCATCTCTCAGGACAGCAGAAATGGGGAATGGTTTCCTATGGTTCAAGGGCCAGCAGCCAAGGCTGCCTTCCACAAAGGGGCAATGAGTGAGCCACTGAGGCGAGCACACAGAGTTAAAATTCATGAACCACCAGAGACAAGGAGAGGGATCTTCAGCCGGATGTCCTCTACAGACTCCCACTACGCTGGGGCTGCTCCCTGTGTGATAGTGGAAAGCTTTGACCTAGAGACCTCTTCCCAGCATTCTTGTCCTGATGATCCTGCTCCTTACAGCCAAAATCCACTAATTCAAGAGGAGTTGGAGGAGAGTGAATTCCCAGAGTCAAACTGCGAAGAGCAGCAGACACTTCAGAAATCAGAAACAGAGCAGCCTGAGCCATCTGAGGAGTTACCACCAGAACCAGAACCAGAGCCAGAGCCAGATAAGGATGTTGCCCCTGAACCTGAGCAACCAGAAACTCAGAGTCAAACTGATTCCCGCCCTCAGCCTCAGTCCGTGCCATGGCCTGAAACCAAACCCCTTCCACTTATTCCTCCACCATCTCCTGTCAGGGTCAGACGGACTTTAGAGGCTCCTGCCACCCCCCGACCGTCCACCCCCATACGGACAAAGGCCCGCTCCCGCAGTTGCCCTCGAAAACAGACTACTTCTCCTCAGACGCCGATGGTAAACCACAAGCTTGACTTCCATTGGCAGAAACAGCGGGTGAAAAACTACGGCAGCTACAGCAACCAGGTGAGACGGATACCCAACGGTCTCTGCCTGTCGGACAGCGCCTCCAGCAGCAGTGACGGCAGCACTGACAGTCTGGAGTTTGTAGCGTCCTGTGTGTCAGCTGAGGTAGAGCAACACGAGGGAACCCTGCAGAGGGAGATGAAGGCCCTTTTTGACCAGAAGATGAGAGAAATTCACTGTAAATCACCACTTTTTCCAGAAAGTGAGCACAACTAGCAACAGTGTAAGAGGCTGCAAAAAAATACAAGTCTGTTTTAAAATTCTTTTTTGTTTGCTTCTTAGATTAGACCACAATTTAGACACCAAACACAAAGCAGTCCTGCTTTTCTGTCTAGATAAATGGGAATTCATGGAACACAATTATACAATTAGGCAGTTTTTATTATTTTAGTCCTCCTGGAATGTTTACAGTCAACACAGTTTTTATGCATAAAATAGTTTTTAAAAAGAAATTGCTGAAATCACATGATGCCACTGCCAACTGTACAAAATAGCATGATGCAGAGTTGTAAACAACAAATATAGAAAGTACTAAATATGTGAGTACTATCTGTTAGTCTTTTTTTTTTAGTTTTCAAGTATAAACTTGGTTTGACAATTATTTTTATAAAATTAAACTGTAATGTTTGATTTTTCATTGAGATTCTAGGGTTGGTACTTAAAACGTAATAAATGGTCTATTTTAATAAATTGTGAGTTTTCTAATAATTTTTTCTTTAAGTAAGAAATAAAACTCAAAATCTACAACGTTAATGTGTCTGTCAAGTATTGGAACAAATTTTGAAAGTTAAACAAAGCACACTTTTCAGACTGACATTTCTCCAAAGAGTTTCTATGCTTTTTCTTTGTCTTTCTCTACATTTTCCTGAGATTTTTTTGCATCACTGGTTCTCAAGCGCAGACTCAGTTCCTCAGTCAGGACAGTGCAGCAGGATTTCTGTGGGATGGACATGTAACAGCAGTGAAGCAACACATTTTAATACATTGATGGATTTAATGTAAGCAATAAAACAGCTGAAAATCCTCACAGTCAGTAAAAACATGAGAGTTGTAAAGCTACAATCACTCCTGAGTTGCACAACTTTTCACTCGATTTGCACATACCTTCTGCTCTGCTGCGCTCCTGCGGCTCTTAGAAGTGAGTTCCAGGACAGCCAGAATTGTTCCCAGCCCGAGGCCCAGGGAAAGAACCAGAAACATCCCTTTGAGGCTGTGCGGCTGCATAGCTGAAGACTTGCCCTTTCCTGCTATGCAGCTGCTGGCCCACCACTTGCTTCGCAGGTAAGCCAGCTCTCCGGCCTCGCTCAGCTGCAGAATAGCTACACTGAGGTTCTTTATAATTGGAGAACCTTGAGGAAAATGATAGTTTTGACATGATATTCACTTTAACATCTTAACTTTAGTTAAGTTCAAAGTTCATATTTTAATGAGGTTTCAAAATGGACAGCCTCACCATAAGCAGCAGCGATACTGTATCCCCTCATGCCAACAACTTCATGTGCTCTGACCAGTTCACAGTGACGTGCTACTGCCAAGTCCAGAGAAACAGACTCTCCAATGAAGGCAAAGCTGCCCTCTCGTGCACGTCGGATCCCTTCGTCCATAGATGACACAAAACTCTTTGATCTCTCCATGTGCTCATAGATTCTGCGGTACACTGGGTTGTTTGAATTCTTAATGACAGGAAAAATGAAAACACTTCTCTTGAGTTTTAACAACACAGATCGAGATCATCAAATATTCTCCATAAAAAACATTTTTGGCCTCAAAAAATATATATAATTATGCAGCAGTTTGTATCAATCTTTTTGAGCTATGACAACTTCAGATGAAATTATGTTCAATCAGTAAACCAGATTGAGTTAGAAGAATCAGCTTTTCCTCTACAATGAAAGGTATTTTTTAACCATTTAACTGTCTAAAATGATCCCGACATGCTAAGATAAGGGAGGGGACTTATGTTATCAAGCCAAAATAACTACCTCAACTTAAATTTAGTCAACTAATGCACTTAGTTTAAATTACACACTATATGAAGTTGATGCAACATTATTATGCCAACCCAACCAATAAAAACGACGTTTGTAACGTAAAATGTTTGTCAAAACCAACAAATGTGAGTTTTATATTGCATCCATGCATGTAGCTGAGTGGTGGGAATAGGGTCCTTGAACCACTCACCTTGAAGAAAGCGAGGGTGGAGGAGCCAGCCAGGCAGCCATACTCAATCATGTCCTGGTTGGCCAAGTCCTCAAACCCTTTCACCATCAGCTGGCTGGACTCTGAGGTCTTCGAGGAGCTGAGGTTGGAGAAATAACAAGCCAAGAGGACAACAGCAAATAGCCACCAGCTGCAGCAGATGACTCGTCCTGAAAGGGATTTGGGATGAGGACCAGCGCCTGAAGCGCAACACAAAAACAGAGTCAGAAAAGTGCCACAACAAAAGAGGGAGAGGATGTACAGAAAAAAAAAAATCAACCTAGAGAACTTCTCCCCTCTGTTAGTTGTGTTGTGGTGGCATGCAAATTTGATAGTGTCTGGTTTTGCTGTTTACCTTGAAGAGTCAGAGCTCCAGCTGTGTACCACAGACTGTGCAGGAGACTGAATCTGTTTTGCTCACTTTGAGGCTGACTCCACTCACACGGGCTGAGCCTGCATTTTGCATAGAAAATCTTAATTATTAATATGACTCAAAGGATTTCCACAGCCAGAAGAAATTAGGAAATATCCACAAGCAGCAACTCACAGAGCACATCATTAAACATAATTAAATGTGTCATAATCTTCACTTCAAAGACATACATTTGTCACCAACCTGGAAACTATAAAGATGCAAGCAGCAGTCCCCAGGTAGGCAATGAGTACGCCGACCCACGTCTGTGCTGAAAAGGGGGTCAGGAAATCAAAGAAGCCTGCTCCCTCTGAGATGTCTTTCCTTAGTAGGACACTGATTCCAGTCTGCATGAACGGTTTGGTCATTCCCACAGCTTTCTCTCGAGCTGCAGTGAGAGTCAGTGGAGCAATCGCAAGGTCTGCCTCCTGTACAAAATGCATAACAGCTTGTGTAACAGATATCATATACAGTACATGCTTTATAGAAACTCCTTGAAGTGGCTAAGTTGAACACAACGTTGATTTTTACTTTACTGAATAATTGAAACAATAATTAGCCTTCTTCTGCAAAGCAGTTCACTGCTCTTTGACCGCTCTAGATTCCAGTTTCCATGTACTCACCCCTCTCACCACCTCTCCAATCATCCCATTCCAGTTGCCGCTGTCATCCTGTCTGCCATATGAACCATCTCTCACCAGCTGCACTCTGTACTTGAAGCCCAGTTTTTTGGCTACTTCAGATAGCAGGTCCATGCAAAACCCTTCCAGCTGTGTGCCTTTGGACATTGCATATGGCTCTTGCTAAAAGATAAGATGCAAAAATAGAATCAGTGGAATGTGTTTCATCTTTAATCTTGTATTTAGATTTCTGCATGAGCCAGACAGATATCCAGAGCTGACATACCTTTATTGTTGTGATTGTCAGCTCTGATTGTACTGGTGTTGATAGAAAAATAAAGCACAGGTAAGTCAATGTAATGTAAACTGTTCACGGTACACCTACATAACAACTGCTTTCTGGTTTTCATGACATGTTTTTATGATTGCAGTTTTGATCTGCAGGCTGATCAGTCCACTGTTTTGGTCTCAGTAACGATTACATGGATTGCTATGATTTTCTCCATTGGTCCTTTGAACATAAATTCCACTAACTTTTTTGACCACAGGCCTTTTTATTATTGAACTCCACTAGTAGGTCAAAGTTTTAGATTATTTTGTAAAATATTTCAATTGGGATTGGTAAAAAAAAATTGCTTAGGCATTCCTTGTTCACAGATGATGTATCCTGATGATTTTGGTGATGGTCTGACTTTTTAGCTCAAAGTATTACTGTGTCACAAGACATTGTGAAACGAGCCTCACAATGCACAGTGCATGACTCTAAGACTTGTTAATATGATTTAGGTATTTATTGCTTAGTTCTTCTCTTTTAACCTTTCAACATTCACTCCTTTAATCAAAAAGACTAAAGGTTTCGAGGCATTTTGTCCGTTGGACTCTTAAGTCTTGATTATACTCCCATGCTAACATGCACATGGATGGCTGAGGACAGCAAGGACACACAGTTGTTATTATACTATTTTCTAGTCTGTTTGTCTACTAGTCTGCCTAGAAGACTCTGTTCCATACATGCACAGTTGTTCTTGTAGTGTAGTCATTGCACAGGTTGACCTAATGATGACACATTTGGGGTGCAAGTGGACTCAGGCCAGTGTTATATTTTCCATGTCTGTAAGTATGCGAGGGCCCTCAAGGGTCCACTATGGGCCATATGATGTAAATTTAATCATCTCCTCTTGTGTCCTCCATAGAGTATGCAGCCCAGAAATTTGTGTATACATGAATTACTATGCATGTATGGAAGGGTGTATTCTTAGAAAATAGCATAATAACAACAACTACACATCCATGGTGTCCACAGTTGTCCACTGTTCCACAAGAAAGTTCAATCAAGGCTTTATGCAGTTCTGGGCAGATGATGGAATTCATGTAACCCTTGTGGACCCTTACATACTCGCAAACACAGAACATGCAATGGCTGTGTTACATTCTCACGCCAATTTTTTGATCTGCCCAAGTTAGAAAGACTCCACACAGACGTCTCTGCTGACGTCCACATATAGCACAAAATTTGTGTCCATACAGCTGCTACATACGTTCCAAGGGCAGTGGAGTGCACACTTGGCAGTGTTCATGCACACAACACCAGCTCACCAGTCTACTGTGCATGAATGGAACAGAGTCTTCCATGCAAACTACAAAGTAGACAAAAAAAACAGCCAACTATGTGTTGACCCCAGCTGTCCACAAGGGTGTTTAATCAAGGCTTAACACTGGCCTTAGGGTTAAAAATAGTGAACCACACCTAGTGATTCAACAAATATCTTTTTTCTGTGGCAAAAAATGTTTAAAGATGTACAATGAAAAATAAAACTGCAGTTCTTTTACATGAAAACTGAAGAGCATGTTAGACAACCTAAGAGAGCGACTCCTAGTTTATCTTCCTCTGACAGATGTTTTCCCAGCTGATGTCCACCCTAAATTTAGCTGAATCAAAGACCCCTTTGTGTACTGGCCATCTGACACACAGCGATGTCTGAGGTGAAGTTTGGTGTGCATGTATTGACTTTCTAGTCACAAGAGTTTTCCGGTATCCTAGAGATCTGGCCAGTCTCCTCTCCTGCTTGCAAACTGTCTGCACTCTACAATCTATTTAGAGCAGTGTGTTAATTCAAAGACTCTCAATGCCATGGCACTGTGAGATGGGAGGGCAGTCAAAGAGTATCAAAAGCTTCAATTCAGGCCAAGGCCTTGGGGATCCATCACCACAGGGTGATCCTGACAACCATCAGATCCTCCTTTTCAGAAGATGACACGTATACAAGCTCTTCAAGCCCCTGTCACTTTTTGGCCACTCTGAAACACAGAGTCTTTGTTTGCTTCATACAGTTGATTTATTACCGGTTTTTGTGAGATTGTCAGTTGGCTTGCTTCCTTTTCTGTCTTTCAACAAGAGTTGGACAGGATGTGGTGCTACACTTTGATATTCATCCGAGCTGACAGTTTATGTATTTATGTCTTGTCAAGCCTGAGAGACTTCTACCAAATCCTGCAGAGAAAACATGAGGAATTTGGCAAAGAAAAAAAGCGAGCTGCCACCAAACTGAATTTCAAATGCAGTGACCGGGTCAAACTTTGATACTTCAGTGTCCAGCAGCAGAATTTATTTAGAAATTATCCAACGTCAGTCAGACTATCTTCTGCATCAATACACACTCACAGTATTCGAACAAGCCTCATTGCATCTATTATATTGATCTTGTGTGTTAGCACATACTATGCACAAGAGCAAACCTGAGATAAATAAATGCTCTCTTACCTGCAGTACACAGTCCCATGTACAGGAACTGCCAAGAAGACAGCAAGAGAAAGCCCAGCAGCATCCTGTGTCTCTTGATTTGCAAACTACGAGTTATGAAAGGACACGAACTAGTTGGTGATGCATCACATGGACGATATAGACTAACTCTGACAGATGTTCATTAAACTTTCTTAATACAAATGCAGAAATCTGAATCAAATCAGCAAAAAACAGACAATCAGTTTGTAGAGTGTGCATGATGAAAGTCCTTACCACCTGAAAAGAGTCCAAGTCCTGACTGCTGGATTGGCACGTCAGCTTCAAATAGACTCCAGTGAGCTGCGAAATGAACTTTCTCAGATTCAGATGCGTCAAGAGGCAGCCAACGAAGTTTTTGTGGGTGGAGAATGTGGACTAATTTTGAAGGGGTGGGGAGAAGCAGCATGGAGCACAAACTAGCTAAATGTGAAGATTTACACCAAATCATGCACTGATAGAGCAGATGATTATCCTTGTATTGTAGTTAAGATGAGTGCCATAAGTTGGTCGATATTTAAAATTCATGTAAACTAAGTTCCATATTTGAAGCTCTTTGGGCAAGATATATGTCTCAAGGTAATAAATAAGCAATATTTGCACGTAGAAGCTCTGCTGTAGTAGAAGGAATGTTAACGACGCACGTGTAAAATAAAGGGATTAACACATACAGTATTTAACTGATGTCGTGTATTGCGTGCCTTTGGAAATGTTACAAAGACGTACAAAACACAAAAAGCTCTCTGCTCTTTGAAATCCAAAGGAAGCCCTGAAGGACAAATGTAGCAATAAACAGAATAACTCAGAGTGAAGAAAGTCTTGCAGAAATCTGAAAACAAGTTATCTTTACTGGAAAGTGTCCCTGAGCTCACAAAGGTTTTTGAGGCACTGTGAAGTGTTGAAAAGAGGAGCAAGTCTGTAATGCAGTACAAATGAAAACAAAAGGTGTGATCCAATCAAAATAAAAAATGATGGAGGGGTTGTTCTTTCTGTACAGCTCCAGAAATCAATATTTGGTCCAATCGTCCTTTTCAGGTTTGGAACGCTGAAATGCTGCTGCATATGTTTTTGCATGTAGGATTTGATCTTTCACATACAAAAACAGGGTTGTTCACCTCAGTAAATCTTTCATTCTTTGTTTCTTTCATTCTTCATTTACTTATTTATTTGCTTGTTTTATTTTGTATTTTACAATTAGATTTGAACAATCAGGCTACTGTAGATGGTTTCAGGTTAGCAGTCAAGAGGCCATACATTAGTTTAAGCTCATTGATGCCAATTTCTACAAATTGATTTTTTACTGATTGTAAAAAAAAATCATGCAATGGGAACCTGTGCTCTGTTAATGTCTGAAAAACTTGAAATAGCTTCATATAAGCCGATCTGTATTTGATTTTGTTTCAACACTAGGAATTGTTTCTGCAGAAACAGCAGACTGAATCAGTCCGTGGGAGTTCGCTGGATGTTTTATGGCTCATGTGGAGAAAGAACCTGAATAACTGAGTCAGCCAGTGATCTTCTCATCAGTAAATGTTTTGCAGTTTGAACTGGGTTGTGCAGGCAGTAATAAATAAATAAAACCAAAGCCAGCTGGCATGATGAGATTATTGTAACTCAACACTGGCATAAGATCATTCTGTAATTTGAAGTAAGTGTGTTTACTCCTGCCAGCTGTAATTTAGGAAAAATCATTGTTGGCTTTGATAGGCTTCAAACCCAGAACATTACAGTCAAATCTAAAACCAACTGAACGATCAGGTCACAAATTTAGGTGCAATTATTCTAATGGAATCACTTTTTGTCAACTCAGCTATTGTAAGCATTAAGAATTGTGTGAAAGAAAAATGAAATGCAGGACCACAAGCAGAATTTAAGATGTACACAAGCCCAATTTATATTTATTAATGGCACTGTTCAGTCATATTTCATCTGTAAATGAATCCATCTACATTAGCATCTTAAGGTTTATGTTACGGGGAGGTTCGGAGAACCCAGGCACAGATATGGCAGACAACTGGCAATTAGAAAAGGTTTTATCTAAACAAAACAGGAACTAAACCAACACAGAAAAGAGAAAACCAACCAGGGGAAAACTAAACCAAATCTAATACCAAAAAGCTATGCTATTAAACCTACAGCTAAACTACAAGAACCAAACAAGAATAAACTGAACCATACAACAAAACAAAGTACTTACAAAACCAGTGGGGAACAGGAGTAACCCTTTGATGCGCAACATGGGTCAAAAGTGACCCAAATCCAATAGAAAATGGGTATCTCCTGACTCACACTGTGCATCAAAGGGTTAACGGGGCAAAAGTAGGAAGACAGGGGATTCTGGAAGTTGGTGGGGAAACAAGACAGGCAGACAGAGAGCTGAAGACAGAGGGGACCAGCAGTTATCTAGGAATGGGGGAGACAAGAGTCCAGGTGGGGCTATGGCAGGCTGGAGACTTGAAACAGGGCAGGTGAGAATCCAGAGAAGAACAGAGTCCAGGTGGGGAAACCCAGGGGGAAAAACTGAGTCCAAGAGTGGGGGAAGGAGAGTCCAAAAGAGAATACTGAGTCCAAGATAGGATGTGAGTCTCTATGATCCAGCAGAGAGTATGTGAATGAGCAAGGCTTAAATAGTGATTAGGTGATATTGTGGGCAGGTGAGCTGATTACTGCAATGAGTGTCACCTGCAGTAATCAGCTGAGTGCAGACAGGTGATGCAGGGAGAGAGAGAGGGCGAGTGACAGGGAGAGAGAGACAGGAGGGAGAGACAACAGACAGACAGAGGGAGCCAAAGAGAGACAGATCAAAAGAGATAGACAGATACGGAGAGAACAGGAGGAAGAAGGAGAGACCAGGAGGGAGAATGAAGGAGAGAAACAGGAGCTGGAGCAGGGATCATGACAGGTTAAGGTTAAGGTTAAGTTTTATGGAATTTTCATCACTTTTGGGAATATATCAAATCCACATGCACATCTTAACTTTGATTTATCATAGCTTAATAACATGCACATATCCCAGCACAATGGTAAATGATTGTAAAATTATATACAAATTTACTAATTTGATCTATTGTTTCAGGGTTGTTGTTATGATAGCAAACATAATTTTTGGTAGTGATATAAAATGTTCAGATAGTTTTAAATTTCTTTAAATGGCCTTTAACTTCATCTAATGAATTCACTTTATATAAAACAGAAGAATGTACAGAAGATGCTTTAGGTAATTACAAAACAACAGCAGCACCTCCAGACATTAATGTCACATATTTGTAGTTTATGTGTTGCTGATGATTTTAAGAGTTGCATCTGTATACTACAGAGCAATTTATTCTGAATGTAAATAAATTGTTTACAATATATAAACTGTTAATCAATCCATCCCTGTTGCACCAAACTCCATCCACTGATAAGAAGCGTGATAATGACCGAAAGCATCAGAAAAACTAGTAAGTGTACACTAGCTGGACAGGTTGGACTAAACCAAATACTATTTATTTCTTTGGGCTCTATGAAATATGAATTGGCCTTTTCACTACTTTTTGATATTTTATAGCTTTGGCAAAACAGTTAATCAAATGGACAGTCAGCAAATCAAGCCATAATAATTAAAAAAAAGATAGTTGAAGCTCTGACGTGAATCTTAAATTGACATTTCTTCAAACTACTGCTGCCAAGGTCATAAATGAATGTCCAAGCTCAAATGTGTGGTGCAGAATTTTTCTGACTTCCAGATTCACTGATTTATTGTAAATTATTCCAACACACTGGAGTCAGCGAAATTTGGTCTACGCAGCTTCACCGTACTCCACAGAGTCCAGCCAAACTGAGCTGCTCTAGAAAACATCTAAGCATTGTCCAAAAACACATTACTTTATATACAGTTTCTTACCTTGACATCTTTGGTCTTGAGCTGCATCACCACATCATGTGTGATCAGCCTCGCAGGCTTCGTTTACATCCAGACTCCATACAGTCTTTATTTTAGGTGCATCTTGTGACATTTGTGCCTTGCAGACTGTCTTCTAACAAGCATAAGGACAGAGGGCATACAAAACAATATTATTAAAGCTGCCTTGGACTTTCCTCACATGAATCATACCATGATTTTCGACCTTCTGATTATTTATAATCCTTACAATTAGCTTAAGAGAACATGTATTACTACAGACACATTAAACAAAAGACTTCAACAGTTGTACATTTCACTGACGTTTTCTTCTAACAACACTATAGATTTTAGCACTGGGAAGATTCATTGACGTTATAACAGAAGTAATTATGAAAATCTTAGTATTTCTATATCTGTTGCCCTCTAATTTGCAGATACATTATTGTGTGTATGAGTATGCAATTGATATTCTATTTTCATTATCTGGTTATTGGATTGTTTCTGCTGTAAGCTCTACAGACCAGCGTTCGTGTTTACGTCTAAAAGGTGTGTGAGGTGGTCTGGGGTAGATGGAGACGAGGCCAGAAGGCGCGCAATAAATGTCTCGTTGTTTTTATCATCGCTTTTCTCGGTGGTGAACTCTGCGCCGAGTCCGATGAATTCGGTGTATCGCACTGACCAATCACAAGCCGGTGCGCGTTGCGTGCGAGGTGAAGCGGCTTCCTCCCATTGGCTGAAGTGCTTTTTTCTAAAGGGGCGTATTTTTCAAGCCATCTTGGCTGAATATTTAGCTTCATCCAAGGTACATTAATTTGATATCTTCGGGATTTTGCTGCCCCCAAGTTGTTAACCACCACCGTTTGAAAGGTTTAAACCACACCAATGAAACCGGGTCGAGTCTGTGTGTCCAACCGAAGTCCCGGCGGAGAGCTGGAGTGCTGAAGATGACGCTGTCGCTCCTGAAATTACCGGCTAGCTAAGCTAACTGCTAGCATGTCCGCCTCGGTTGTAGTCTGTCACTAGCTGACATTTAGCTAGGTGCAGTTATTCTGTTTGGCACTCGCACTGCAGAGGACGGTCGTACAAGGTAAACGACTCTGGTATTTTCAGCATTTTCAGCGTTGCTTAGAAACGTTTTTTGCCACACGACACCCGTGTGTCCTGTCCGACCGAGTAACGTTATCTCATCAGCGACAGAGAGACAGTCTATTTGCAGGGGTCTGGAGTACAAAGCAATGCCCGGAACGTTGCACACTTACAATGTCGTGGTCTAATATATACATGCAAGTTATTTTATGCATTTCAGGCACGGTGCAAACAGCGCATCTGCTCTCTGGTTGCTGTTTGCATGTATAATTGGGCTGCTAATCAACTTGCAATACAACCGTTGTCTCTGCTGTTGAGCGCTTAAAATGGCTGACAGATGTTAGATACTCGGGTTGGTATTTAGCGCTCTGCAACCAAACTATGCACAGCAACAGGGAAAAAAAAAAAACAAGGTGCCGGGATTTGATTGGTGCAAGAGACGTATGGTCGCGTTACAGACTCCTGATTGGACCAATGGAGGCACAGCTGAGATGCACGCAGCAGGACGGTTTGCTGTAGTTGTGTTTGTGCAACAAGAGTGCTTGAGGTAACGTGTTGTTATTACACATCACAGCACCACAGTTGACCCCTTTTACGTGGAAATTAGAATGTCCAGGTAAAAAAAAAAAAAAAAAAAAAAGCAGGCATACGGAAAGACTATAACACAAACATTTGGGGCAGAATTTGTCTATTAATTTATTATTAATGGATAAAAGCTACTTTTTTATATATGATCTTATTTACAGCAGTGTTTAAATAATCCAGCAAATTTCGCTGGATTTTGGTTGATTTTTTTCTGAATTTTGTGAAAGAAGAATTTCTTTTTTAACATTTCTTTATTTACACAAAAAAATATTCAAAATTTTTCCAGAAAATGTGGAAGTTTTTACTGTGAAAATATATTTTTTCCCACATTTTCAAACTTTAAAACGGGTCACTTTTGACCCGCAGGATGACACAAGAGTTTACGTAATGTGTTAAGGCTGGGCATGCATAAATGCATATTGGGAACCACAGTCCTGCAAAGTGTTCCATAGGAGACAACTAGATATAAGAATATAGAACAAATAATGCTTTTTGTCAGCCAGTCAGTTAGTGTGTAAATGGTCTTGCATACCTCATTATTATTTTGCTGTTGAGGAAAGAACACTGACATTTTGTGTTTCTTTAAATCAATCACTGTCATTTTGGGCAGAGGTAAGCCAAGGAAACAGCAATGTTGTCTCCTCCTCTGCGTGCACGGAGGTGAGCATTTCCATTAATATGGTTATTTTACCAAAAAATAAACTGATAAGGCTGCCTAATTGCACAAACCACATCATTAGAAACAGCAGAAATGTTCGTTGTAGGGGGGGTTATGAAAATGGTAAGGTAGATAGCGAATGAAGAGGAGAACGTCATGCAGTCCCTAAATGGAGAAATTCCTAATTATATTTACATAATATTACACAGGTTTTCAGTTGATATTGTTGTTTATTTTACATGCTGAAAGACATGAGCGAAATTTGCAGTCAAAGCTGTGGCTGAGCATTTCTGCCTTGAAACTGCAGTGTACTGATGGCAGTCACATATAGCTGAATTATTCTAACACCAGAACTCGGCATTGAGTAAAAGTAGAATAGTTTTACAGTGTTTGAGCTGAATTGTAGATTCAGCTGCAGTGAGTGATGACAAGTAAATCTGCACATTTTAGAGGAAGCAGCGGTGTAGAGTTGTATCAAAGCCATTTTAATGAAGAGATTGTTTTCAACTTTGATTCACCGTGATGAGTTTTCATGGGTTTAATCAATGACCAGAGAGTAATTAAATACTTAGCAGTTCTAGTCGCATCCATTGCAACTCAGATTTATTCACCTTGAGGTTACAGTTGCGTGATATCTGCATTACAAAAATGTAGCACTGTCAGACAGGATTGAAATGCAAAATAATAAAATATTATTCAAAAAGGCACCAGCATTACTGAGAACATTTCACTCGACTGATGGTTGCCTGAAAATAAACCATAATAATCGCTAGACAGACTGTTTAAGCAGGAATTTGACAAGTACGTTTTCATATTATTCACTGTGCTTGCATTCTCATATTCATCATACTCAATACAAAGATTACTAGCCCTCTGGTTCCCGTCCAAGCTTTTATATCCTCCGTTTACTTTCCAATATGAATATATAGCAGCTACCGTCAATCTTTGCAGATAATTACACAAAGTAGAAAATAGTGTTGACACAGCAACTTCAATCATTGCATTAAACATTTTTTGTCTTTCTCCATCTGTCAGGCAGCTGGTGTAAAGTCCCATGCGGAAGGTGAGGAGGTGGGAATGCAAGACAGTTGTTAGCAGACTCACCATGGGTCGGGGTCGAGGCAGAGGGAGAGGAAGGGGCAGGGGATCATCTGGCCAGCTGAGGCCCCCCTCGCCTTACCGACTGCAGCTTTCTCCATCCAGGGAGACTTTGACATACGCTCAGGCCCAGAAAATAGTGGAAGTGGACCTCGATGGAAGGCTCCATCGGATTAACATCACAGATCCTCTGCCAGTTATTACAGAGGACGAGATGATGGCCCAGGACATTGCCGAGTGCAACAGCAACAAAGAGAACAGCGAGCAAACGCAGAGTAAAACCAGATCGTGGAGGAAGCCGTCGAGCAGTAAAAGCAAGAAGAGCGGTAAAAACACATCTCACCAGAACCAGCGGTCTGGCTCCCAGCAGCACACAGGATCTACTTATTCCTTCCAGCACCCGTCCCACCAAAGCCCCCTGCCTGAGCCCACCTTCCGTGTGCTGAGTTCAGTCTCGCCTTCAGAGGCGCCTCCTCTCCCAGCAGCCTACTACCGTTACATAGAAAAATCTGGGGAGGAACAGGATAGCGTGGCTGAGTACGACATGGACGAGGAGGACTTGGCCTGGCTGGAGATGGTGAACCAAAAGCGGGTGTCAGATGGTCACGCCTCTGTTCCTCCGGACGCTTTTGAGCTGCTGATAGACCGCCTGGAGAGGGAGTCCATCCTGGAGTCCCGCAGCCAGGCTCTCTCCCAGAGTGCTGTGGACGAGGATGCCTTCTGCTGCGTCTGCCTGGATGACGAATGTCTGAACAGTAACGTCATCCTGTTCTGTGACATCTGCAACCTGGCCGTCCACCAGGAGTGTTACGGTGTGCCGTACGTACCTGAGGGCCAGTGGCTGTGCCGCTGCTGCCTGCAGTCCCCCTCCCGCCCTGTAGACTGTGTGCTCTGCCCCAACCGAGGAGGTGCCTTCAAACAGACAAGTGATGGACGCTGGGCCCATGTTGTCTGTGCCATATGGATCCCAGAGGTGTGCTTTGCCAACACTGTGTTCTTGGAGCCCGTTGAGGGCGTCAAGAACATCCCTACTGCTCGCTGGAAACTCACCTGCTACCTGTGTAAGCAGAAAGGCAGGGGAGCATCCATTCAGTGCCACAAAGCCAACTGTTACAGAGCTTTTCACGTCACCTGCGCCCAGAAGGCCGGTTTGTTTATGAAGATAGACCCGGTCCGGGAGACGGGTGTTAATGGTACCACCTTCTCTGTGAAGAAGACTGCTTTCTGCGAGCATCACTCTCCTGTTGGGTCTCGGCGGGATGGGTCTGGAGATGAGTCGGTGGAAGGGAGGCTGGTGGGTGGCAGGGGGAATCGGGGTCAGAGATCATATTCTCAAAGCCCACCCTCACCACAGAACAAGAAGGGTACCAAAGGCCAGAAAAAGAAGAATACAAAGGGGTCTGGTGGGTCGACACGGCGCTCAACTGTTCCTGTGCTGCTCGTGCCTCAGATCCCCTCTCACAGGTGTGACATTTGCATACTTTCAGAATTTGCATAGCCCACATACTGCGCTAAATTACTGAGTCTGTTGCCTCAAAGAGGTCAGAGAGGATTTGCGATTTCTTATCTAGTATGGGCACTGAGTGTATTTTTTTTTTACAGGAATATATAAACATATTTAAGTGACCTTATAAAGTCACAATGTGATGATGTTTTTACTGCATCTACCACTGTTTCCACAAAGGCTTTAATGTTTAATTGTTACATTACATTGTGACAGGCTGAACAAGATCTGCACAGGAGTTGATGTCCAGAGGAAGAATCAGTTCATGCAGAGGCTTCATAACTACTGGTTACTGAAACGACAGTCTCGAAATGGGATGCCTTTAATACGGCGACTTCATTCCCATCTACAGGCCCACAAGACCGCAGAGCAGGTGAGGAGAGATATCATTTACACTATTTGTTATCCTGCATAAAACAGCACAGTAGTACTGTTAAATAATACCTAAATAAACATAAATAGTGTTGTATGTATTTGTGATAATGTTTCATAGTTTCAAGTGTTTCTAAAATGTGACTAAGCAAATAATCAGTGCAGTTTTTTTCTCAGGCATTTTCTATCTTTTCACCAGTGATTACAAATTATGTATTTTGACTTGGGTATTATATTCATGGTGGTGTAGTGTGTTTAAATTGTTAAAACCAGTACATTTACATTCGACTGTCGGTGGAGACTGCAAATAGAGTATGAGGCCTTCAGAGAACCAGTCTGTTCAAATCAGTGTCAGCCAAGTCACTTGAATCAAAACCACTTCACACCTCATTTGTATCCTCACACACTGAAATCAAACATAAGCCCAGAACTCACAGTTTGCAGTTACTGATTGAGATAGATGGCAGGCCTCCACACAACCCTTCACAGTTCTTGCTGTAGATGGGTAACGTTATTAAAAAGTTGTGAAGTTTCCTCTTCATTTGAATTGTCAAGGGATGCTTAAGATGTTCTTAGCATAAAGTGGACATAAAAAAAGATTTGTCCACACTTTACGAGCTTTTAAAATATGATTTATCACACAAAAAAAGTCTTTATGATATGAAAAAAAAATTGTTAATCTAACTTTCATAAAAAATCAATCTTACAACTTTGGCTTTGCAGCTGCAGATTGTAAATACAGGTGACTTGATTTTATTCATTTATTTAGTTGGAAACTGGGTGAGCATGGAATTGGCTAAAGAGCAAACCTGGGTCTCTGCGCCAAAATTTCTCCTCAGTGCCCTACAAAAATGCTGCAGGAAACATTTTTCTAATGTACTTTAAATCAGACACCTGATGTGTTTGTGCTTTTTCTGTCATGTCCAGAGGGAGCCGGATGAGAAGCTGAGCGCTGCGAGAGAGGAACTCCGATACTGGCAGAAGTTGAGGCAAGACCTGGAGAGAGCAAGGCTTCTGGTGGAACTCATCCGCAAGAGAGAGAGGCTAAAGAGAGAGCAGGTGCGTTTAAGAGGAAGTCTGACACGGTTTATAATTATCTGGAGTATTTTTACTGATACCAGTAGTGTCATTCATAAGCATCATGTGTTTGAGGTAAAATAACTGCGAAAGAAAATCTGTAACATTTCTGATAATCAGTTAGCCATTCAAGTAATTTTTCAATCAAAATTCCACAAAACCCAGCTTCTCAAATGTGAATAATTGTTGAATATTTTGTAGTGATCTATGATCTGAGGCAGTTTGAATATCTTTGCAGTTTGAGCTGGTGATCTGATACAGCAAACTATTTAACCTTTGTGTCGTCCTGTGTGTCAAAATTGACCCGTTTTAAAATTTGAAAATGTGGGAAAAAAAAATATTTTCACAGTGAAACTTCTGATGTCCACATTTTCAACATTTTTGGGAAATCTCTGAACATTTTTTGGTTGAAAAAAAGAAATGTTAAAAATGTTTCTTAAGAACATTCACAAAAAAATCAACCAAAATCCAGCGAAATTTGCTGGATTTTGGTTGATTTTTTTTGTAAATGTTCTTAAAGAAAATATTAGAAGTTTTACTGATATATATGTAATCACTTTAGATATTTTTAGGATTTTTTGGAAGATTTTTACTTATTTTTTGAAAATATTTACAAGAATTTTCTTGCCAAATTTTTTTAAAAATGAAGTTTTTAAGGGAAACTTTAAAGGAATTACTGGAATTTTCTTCCTGAAGGTTTTGCAAATTTTCAGAAATTTGGGGAATTTTTTTGCTGAATTTTTGGATTTTTTTCAGACAAGGAAACAATTTTTTGGTGTCCGTAAATGAGGACAACAGGAGGGTTAAATGTTACTGTGGCTCAGAAAATGTTTGTGTTATTTTAGACATAATGTAGTTGCAAAAACTAATAATTTGATAAATTGATGAAGGAATTAATCAGTAGCTGGATGCTTAAGGAAATAATGTTTAGAGCATTAATATCTTCTTTTTTGTCATTCATTTGAAGCCTCTGGAGTGACCTTGTTCTTCCTCTGCTCTCTCCTGTCTGTTTGCGTCATCACCCACAGATGAAAATTCAGCAGGCTGCTCTGGAGCTGAAGTTGACCCCCGCTTTAGTGCTTCTGCGATCCACCTTGGACCAACTGCAAGAGAAAGACACCGCCAAAATCTTCTCTCAGCCTGTAAATCTATCAGAGGTTGGTGCAGTTAGAGTTACACACGGTCCTCAGCAGCATTGTTTCTTTGGTAACTTGGCTAACGTTCTGATTTTTGTTATGATTCACTGAGGTCCCAGACTACCTGGAGTTTATTTCCCGACCCATGGACTTCTCCACCATGCGTAGCAAACTGGACGGACATGCCTATTGCTCCATCGCTGACCTCGAGAAGGACTTTGAGCTCATGATTTCCAACTGCCTCAAGTACAACTCAAAGGACACCATGTTCCACAGGACAGCCTTACAGCTACGGGAGGTGGGTGGAGCTATTCTCCGTCACGCCCACAGGCAGTCTCAGAGCATTGGCCTGGACCCCAGCACTGGCATGCACCTGACTGAGGCTCCGAATAAACACGGCTTCTACAGCTGTACATGGGATGATGGTGAGTTGATTGTGGGAACTAATTGTTTTTTTTTTTTTTTAAACAAAACCCACATGCTTCTTTTCATCATCTGGCTTTTTCCTCCCGTTTGTTTCTCTTGTCATGATCTGTGCAGTCGACTCTCTGCTGGACCCAGAGAACAGACTGCATTTAACCACAGATGAGCAGCTGAAGGCTTTACTGGATAAACTGGACATGGTCACGTCCATGCGTACCAGCGGCGGCCGGACCAAACGCATCAGGCTGCTGCGGCGAGAGATCAACAATCTGAAACAGAAGGTGAACCAGCAGCAGCAAAACGCTCAGTCCATGAATGGAAATGACAAGGAGGGTGAAGGAAAGGAAGAAGAAGAAGAAGAGGAAGATGAGGAGGAGGACAAAGAAAAGAAAAAGGAGAAGACTAGTGTGGATAATGGACCTTTAACAACAGTGTCCACAGGTAAAATAATTTTTCATTTACGATAACTATTTTGTTAAATATTAGTATTGTTATTTAATTAATAATTATTATTTTTCCATGATCAGGTAATCTGATAATTTATTGTTTTTCTGATAATTCTCTTGTCTGTACCTAAAATGTCAATTCTTTTAAAGCCAAAGACATTCAAATTACAACTGTATGAAACAGAAAATCAGCAAATCAGCACAGGAGAAAAGCTGCAACTAGTGAACAAATGGAGATTTAAACTGATAAATGAATTCATTTTATGAATTAAAAATCATTTAATCTAGAGTTATGATCATGTGATAAATTTCTCTTTGATCCAGATGACTCTCCACCTGTGCTAGAGCTCACCTGCCCTGTATCATCGCCACTGCCAGGAGATGCTCCTCTGGAGCCCCCAGTCCTGGGTATTGTAACTGGAGGCCGAAGGTCCCCTGGACGGTCTTACAAGCGCCAGAGATCTTCCCGCAGTGGAAGCAAAAGCCAAGGTGAAGATGAGGCTGAAGTCGGAGAAACGCCATCTTTACAGCCGGAGGCAGTTCACGAGGTCACTCCGCTGGGCACACCCCCAACTTTGCCTTTGGTTGGAGTTGGTCGTCGCACGTCTGTTTTGTTTAAGAAAGCTAAAAATGGGGCACGGATGACAAAAAACAAGTCCTCCCCACAGCAAAATGGGAAAACTCCTGAGGGTAAATCCAATGGGGTGGACAGCGCCCCCGCCAGCCCAAAATCACCGAGTGCGAACAACATCACCACCCTACCTCCAACTCCAAACGCCTCTCCTGCGCCTCCTTCTCCTTCTTCACACCACCTGAGGTCCAGAGGCCAGAGCTCAGAGGGGGAAGCAGACAAACTTCCTCCACCATCCAGCGAGGAAGGTAAGGACACAATAGATAACTGAATTACAGACATTTGACTTTCTAGAATGTCCATATTTGTCATCATTTCATTTTTGGTTTTGCAAGGCCTGACGAATGGAAAGCACACCTCTACAGACCACGATGATGATAACCCAAACCTAAGGTGAGTTATTGGATCACAGACGCAATGGACCTCAGGCAACAAGAGCTTCTACAAACACAGTTTAGCAGCTCGTGCACGCAATGAAAGACAGTCTGTGACATTAACAACTGTTATATATCTGAGTCAAGTACATACGTTGACCTTTTTCAGAAGGGACAAAACACTTGTTTGACTTAAAATGGTTTAAGAATGAATGTCTTTGATTTGAATGTAGAGAGTAAAAAGGAAACAAATCAGTTTATATAATAAGTACTGTATACGGTACAAAGTTGATGCAAAGCTAATATTGTTAAGATTTTATAGGTTTTAGAACATATTTCATGCTGCAACTTCGACATGTCTTAGATTTTTTTTTTTACCAGGATTTCTGTAGGGAGTTTTCTAAGAGGGCAGTTTCAAGTGACATAAAACAGCATTTCTATGAAAGGCCAAGATTTTAAAGACATCTGTGTGGTATTCATCACCCAAAAACAAGCGATTGACAACACGTTTGTGCAGTTATTCGAGTTTGCTGAATGCAACTTGGACATTTATACAAGCCAAAGAGAAGCTTAGAATAGGAAAATTAAAATGTTGTTGCTTGAGGCCCATTGTCTTTGAAATTCTAAGGTTCTGAATTGTAGCTTTCTTCTTCCTATAAATTGTACTTCAAATGAAAAATGACTACTCTCTGTTGCTTTTCTCTCCTCTCAACTGTAGTGTCTCCCCTCCCAAACGGAGTCGGGGTAAACCTGCTTTGGCTAAAGTTCCTAGCAGTGAGAATGGAGACATCTCTGGGTCCGGTGTGTATCATGAGAAAGCAGTCAAAATACAGTCCAGTCCTGTTTTTGTGTGTTTATTGGAAGCTTAGTGGAAGAATCTGCACACAAGAACAAACACTGGCAAATATCTTGAGCAGTACAGTTTCATTCAATTCTTAGTTTGGGCTCAAGAGCTGTCATGAATAGATATTAATCGAATATATTGGAATATCCTGTTCACAGGAAAGTCTACACTTCTGTCTTTAGATAGTGAGACCGAGCTTTCACCACTGGATCTAGTTTGGGCCAAATGCAGAGGATATCCATCATACCCAGCAATGGTGAGGATGTTTTTGATCTTACAGTATGTGGTGTACATATATACACACGTTGTTGCTTCCCATAGACAGGAATCATTTTTCAGTTTACTATAGCTGAACTTATCCGTTGTTACAGATTGTTGACCCAGACATGCCCCAGGAAGGGCTTCTCCACAATGGCATCCCCATTCCTGTGCCTCCTGTGGAGGTGCTCAAACTAGGCGAATGGAGACGACTGGAGGAAGGCGAAAAGCTTTTCTTGGTTCTCTTCTTTGATGCCAAAAGAACTTGGTGAGATTCAGACACAACCTTGAGCTGAATGTGAAATCAATGAAGTGTAGTCCTTTTGAAAACTCTCTCTCTCTCTCTCTCTCTCTCTTTTTCTTTCAGGCAATGGCTCCCTCGCAACAAACTACTGCCGATGGGAATGGATGACACTGTAGACAAACTGCGCTTGATGGAAGGAAAGAAACCCAGCGTTCGCAAGTCTGTACACACTGCTTATGACCGGGCTATGGTACATTTAAACCACGTGAGAGGAAACGTTAACTTCACTCCCTCCACTTTTATATAAATTTTATTCAAAGATTTTATCATCTTAAACAAGCTGCTTGATTATGTGTGTAGAAGCTTCTTCAATGCTCTTTAAAAAGACAGTGGGACAGTAAAACAAAGGAGATTTCCAACTGTAAATGGTTTTTGAAAGGTTCTTGCGTAAAACCTGTTGCTCTGATTTTTAAAATTGTGGGGGAAAAAAAGTGTTGGAAGGCTTTTTCGTAGATTACTTTGTTCTTTTATCCGTGTCATTTTTTTAAAAAAAGGTTTTACACAACCACTGTTGCTGTGTTCTTATAAAGTTTTTATTTTAGGCCAAAGTGAATCAAGACTCTAGTGAGAAAGTGTAATTATTTAATCGTCAAAGGGATTGTCTCGATTCAAAACATATTTAGATTGTATTTACCATTGATATGTCAATGTGTATAATGAAGAATGAAAGTCTCACTTAATATTCACGTCATATCTGGACTCTGAAAGTGAGGTGTGGTTTTTGTCACATAATGTCCTTATAATACTAACAATACTACTCTCTCTAGCTCTGCAAGTAGTAAATAAACTGTAATTTTTTATTTTTTTTAACAAATTAATGCACTAAACCTTTCTTTCATATCTTCCATTTATTTAGCTGTTATAAAAATTTCTTCAATTGACATCAAATTTAAAACTCAACACTTCAATGTGATGAAAACTGCTTCTGTGTTTGACTCCAAGAGTATATTTTGGGTGTGTTATTTATTTAGCACATTTATTCTATCTACTGAGCAACTGATTTGCTCCGCACACGCAAGATAAGTGTGAAAGAACAATTTGCAATGGTAAATTGTGTTCAAACAGCTGCTGGTGCAGACATTCTTGAACTTTCCAGTCCCGCTATGACGTGTTGTTGGTGAGACTTTAGAGGTGTTTACTTATTTTTCCATATTGTGAAACTGTATTATGAATGTTGGAGTACCCGGTGCAGCTACCAGGTCAGTAGGATGTGAAGCCACTATGGAGGTGATTCTCATGGAAAAAGTCTACTGCGATCACTCACTGAAGAACTTGCATTTGTTTTCAAATCTGGCTGAGAAGACTTGAAAAGCACAAACGGTCTGTTGAAAAAAGAAAAAAGAAACACAAAGTTGTAGGACTGGTGACTTCTGGAGCCATATGTGTGGCAAAAACCCTTGTGTGTGCGTGTGTGTGTGTGTGTGTGTGTGTACAGCTTATACATACATGTATACAACCTCAGTGTAGTAAAAGTGCATGTGTATAGTTTTGTAAATATGTAAATGTATGTTTATATCGGCTTACATGAAGTAATTTAAGGAATGCAAAAATCAAGTTTAGAATTTAATTTATAATTTGTGGCAGTCGAGAGTGTTATTTAAAAAGTAAAATATTGAAAAGATTTATGTATGATGCTAAGTAGCTCTTTGTAATAGTGATGGTATTCACCAACATGTCGGAACATGCTCTCTAGAAGTGAGGCGGCACAAGAACCTTAACTCTGTAGGCAGCAGTGGCCTACAAGGTTTTTTTTTGTTGTTGTTTTTTCTTGGTGGCACAGGAGATTTTTGATCTTGCCATTTAAATTGTACTGCAAGATCTACAATCTGCCTGAGACAATATTTTCTCACACAGGAATAAATGCTGTTTGAAACAAGCGCATGTGTGTGGCCTGTTTTTAAGAACAGTTTCGTGCTGTTGGGTCAATTTATCACACTGTGGCATCTTTGTTTCCTTCAAGTTAGGGGAATTATTTGAAGATAAAAAAGAAAACTGGATAATGAGAACATTGTGAAATGGAATACATCAGAACTGTCTGACTGAATCGTTTTCAAAGGAACTACTTCAGTTACTCCAACAACAAATAATCAAAACACATAAATAACTTGAATGTTTTAGATTAAATTAACCTAAATCAGAATCTTTAGCCTGCCTGACATGCGTCACACGTGTCCCCAGAGTTTGATGATCACCTGATTCTCACCTGTCACGAGCTGCGTTGCCATATTGTGTGTCAGCATCTTTGCAGGCTTTTGTTTACATTCAAATCCTGAACCATCTTTATTTTCGGTCAATCTTGTGATTTCCATCTCGAGGCTGACAGAACGTCTCCTACCAAGTGCGATGGCACATGGAGGGCTCACAGAACGTCCTCATCAAAGCTTCTTTTCTGACTTCACATACCAGCCATCTATTTCATGAATCATATAATTTAGGAGTTGTAAGTCTTATTCTTATATGCATACGTCTTCAGCACAGCTTACTAGTTTGGTTTTCATTCTCCTAAATAATTACTGCTATTACATTTTCGCTTCTATGATTGTATATTTCAGAATATCGAACAAATAAACACATGCGTATGTCACACTGCTTTAACAATACAAGTGATTATAGTTTCCAACATGGTCAAAAAATCAGCTGTTGTCTGGTATCAAAAAACTGTCCTGTACACATCAAGTACTTGAGTTTCGATCATGACCGTAATTAAATCAAGCAAAGCCTGTTATAATGCTTGTAAGTAAGAAAGCCAGACATGAACTAGATGTTCTTGCTGACAGCCTGAGTTTGTTGTGAGTCACACTTCAGTACTTCAAATTAAGATGGCACAATATTTACCGGGTGTCTAACAATGTGTTTCTTAACTGTTTAACCCTCCTGTCGTCCTGCGGGTCAAAACTGACACGGTTTAAAGTTTGAAAATGTGGAAAAAAAATATTTTCACAGTGAAACTTCTGATGTCCACATTTTCAACATTTTTAGGAAATATTTGAACATTTTTTGGTGGAAAAAAAGAAATGTTAAAAATGTTTAAGAACATTCACATAAAAATCAACCAAAATCCAGCAAATTTCACTGGATTTTGGTTGAATTTTTTGTGAATGTTCTTAAAGAAAATATTAGAAGTTTTACTGATATATATGTAATCACTTTAGATATTTTTATGATTTTTTGAAAGATTTTTACTCATTTTTTGAAAATATTTACAAGAATTTTCTTGCCAAATTTGGGGGATTTAAAAAATAAACTTTTAAGGGAAACTTTTAAGGAATTATTGGAATTTTCTTCCTGAAGGTTTTGCAAATTTTCTGAAATTTGGGGAATTTTTGGATTTTTTTCAGACATGGAAACAATAGTTTTTGGTGCCTGTAAATGAGGACAACAGGAGGGTTAAAACACCGGTTCAGCGAAGACTTTCAGGTCACTATCAGTCCCTGATGGATCCTGCAAGTGACACTGACCACTAACACACATAGTCAAGTGTTTGCAATGCTTTTTTTTTTTTAAATGGATGCATTATTCACCCTTTTCCAGTGATGCCAATCATGATATTCGTCTTCCAAAGAACAACTCAGCTAAAACCAAAGTAAATATCCATTTATTATATCTTTATTACTGGAACTTTTATTCTTGCTTGTTGAACAGTGCTTGCTTGCAGATAAACCTCTCATAATTGCATGTTCAGCTCACCTGCTGTGCACTGACTTTAGGTTTACACAGGCTGGAGGTCTTTGTTTCTCCTTTAATTAGTACCAAATTAGGTCGTTCTTTCCAAGAAACTGAGAAATAACAACCACAAAAATCAACTGATACTTGATATTACTTTTCTATTTCTCAAAAAATATTCACCATTTCTCTACTTAATCAGGACAACTATAGATTTGTGCAACCTGGTATTTATTTCATAATACTACAGACATACTCTTAAGACTTGAATTGACAGGGGATTCCTCAAAGGACACAAGGATGAGGCTACTGTTTATAGACCATCTTTACAAAACTATTCTCCAAAAAGATAAGTCACTACATTAGGTTTCAGGTGATAATCATACTAGAAGTATCTTCAGAAAAAAACAAACAAACATTGCATCAGCTTAGTGGCATATTCTCATCTTAACAGATGATGCAGGTTTGACTTCTTTTAACAAAACACCAACAGTGACAATAATCATGTAAAGGCTGGGATGTCTAACTTGTCTCCTGCACAAACTGTGACATGAATGAAGGCTGACACCTCGTTTTAATTTGAGTAGAAACATCAGTGGGATATGAAACAGCGCCATGTTATTAAATTCCTTCACAGGGATGAGCGATCTTCAGATTCATAGACAACAATCTGTTTGCTCGTGGCCATGCATGACACACGGTGGCCCATCCCTCTTCTGGCAGTTCACATTGTCGTTATTCCAGTTTGTACTAATCCCCAAAACACAACATACTTGCATATCGGGTTTTGTTACATTGATTTGGGTTTGTGCGATGAAACGAATAAGTATATGTGTGACAGAAAGGTAGTTTAAGTTAATTTTTCGCCTCCATTTTTCTCCAAAAAGACAATGAATGAACTGTTGCCTGTGTGATACATTCACTGTCCATGAGGAAAAATTTTCTCTTGTTGCTGTAATAAAACAATATAAAAACATTTAAATATCATTGCAATTATGCTGTACCACAGTTCAATTTAAAATGTACTAATGCTGTTTTGCCCTGACTGTTTCTGTTCGAAAGCAGTGATGCGACGACATGCTTTCTTGTTAAGGTAAAGGAATTAATACTAGTTTCAAAGACACTAGTCTTCTTAAATAGTGTAAAACGTAGTGTTTGATTCCAGTAGTCAATGTCTGACAAGTCCAACAAGTGTCAAAAGAGGATTCAAAAATATCTTGTAACCAGTGTAAAACTATTGTTGAATGAGGCAGAGCCGCTATAGGAGTGCTAACAGTCCTATAGAAGAGATAAGAAGCCGTTATCTGTGGAGTCTTGCTGGTCAGATTTGCCACCTCGGGAGCTCTTGCTGGGGTTTGGAGTGGTTGAATATTTTGGGGGGTATCTGATGAAGAGACGGTCCTCCTCCTTTTTAATCCATCTTAGAAGCTTAGTGATGGCTGTAATTGCACAGGCCTTTGTAACCAGAGGGCTGAAGCAGGTGTACAACTCAAATTTGCTTGTGACCTAAAGTGGACGGGAAAACGGACATTTAAAATGAGGACGTGAAACAATCTGTCACTGTTGTGATTACAGGAAAGTTACACATATTGGTAAATACACTCACTCACTTTTTTGCTAAGTTAGATGAAAAGATCTATACATCTCATCATTATTCATTAACTATGAGGCTCGACAAAGAGCTAGCTTAGCATAATGACTGAACACAGGAGGCTTTGTGCACAAAAGAAATCCATGTTCCAGTTTCTTTAAAGCTCACTAATTAACAGATTATATATATATATATATATATATATATATAGTCACTCTACTAAGAAACAGTCCTTCTATAGGTAGCAGGAATAGCTGTTGTCCTTTGTTAACAGGCTTTGTGCTAAGCTAACTGCCTCCTGGCTTCAGCTTCACACTGAGCAGACAGACATGAGAATGCTATTGATCTATTCAGTGACAGTATCCATAAGTTATACACGGGAACAACGAGAATGTGACCATAAACAAAGCCACATACCCAGGCTAGCAGAGTTTCCCTCTCGGCGACGTGGTAGATGAGCTTGAGGGGTCGTGAGGTGCTGTGGATGCGGCTGTGCATGTAGCGATAAAGATCCAGCAGTCTCATTTTCTCCTCTTCACTGCTGTACGGTGCCTCCATCTCTGGGCTACATGCAGCCACAAATTGTAATACATGTCAGACAAGTAAAATCCATAAAAAGAGCAAAAATACTCGGACACTAAATTAGTAAATAATTAAAACAGAATTTGAGACAGGACAAAATTGCACTGTCAGAAACTACGACATGGCATCCACGTTACTAGGAGGGAAACTTTTTCACTTTGTAGCAATTTTCTGAATGATGTTGCGTAAATGGACTAATAATAATAAATAGAAGCAGAATAGGAAGAAGAAGAAGAGGAACTTTTGTAGTAGTAGTATTACAGATGTAGGATTAGCTGCATGATGTAATTTTCAGTGCTCAACTTAATGCTTTCAGTTTAGCTCATTAATTAAACAGCTGGATGTCTTCCATAGAGTAAATGGGCTTTTGTATTTGCTCTTAATGAAAAGGTATTATACTGTCATATTGCTAGAATTATTTTAAGAACAAAAAAGATATTATGCAACTGTATAATCGGGGAACACATTTGTTTTTTGTTAATATAAAGATCACGTTCTTTTAGCCCTCCTGTGGTTGCATGACATTGACAAGAGACAAACACACCAAGACACACACACACACACACACCTGGTGAACTGAGTGAGCTGGCGGAAGTTGTCTGGCACATCAAAAGGCTTGTACATGAAGTGTCTGAGGTCTGAAACTCCCACCTGGCTCACGCTGTACGACTGAGCTTTAGCGATGAGGCTCAGGGAGTTCTGAGCCACCATGGCCTCCTCTATCTTCCTCTTGCACTCGGCCACAGCATAGAAAGCCTCCTTGTCTGTCGAGAGCAGCAGCAGACAAACAGTGCATTCTGGAGGGTCCAGGTAAGAAATGTATGCATAAAAGTAACAGTCAGGATTAAAGAGTGGGAGGCAGATGGGAGTCCAGATCTCCCCAGCCTGAAAGGCAGAGGAGGCTCCAATGAGGTTGAGCAGAAGGTGAACGTCAGCTGGCTCCAGCCTTGTGTCCTCGATGACAGTCTTTTCTTGGACGATGGTTAGTAATTGGTTCTTGGCGATGAGGATGGAGAAAACCAGATTGGGTGTGATTGCTTTCTGCAGGATCTGGCTGAGAGAGTCCCTGAGAGAGGAAGCTAGAGGCAAGCAGTGCACTGCTGCTAGCAGGAAGCTGGGGTCCGAATCCACCAGATTGAGGAGACCGTCGAGGATCTTCTCTGAGCCTGCTAGGAGTCTCCTCAGGTCATAGTTTTTCTTGTGTTCAAAGATGCGGGATATGCTGGCCTGGGTGAGCATGCTGATGATCTGATAGTACACGTACATGAGCTCTCCTCGCAGCTGCTGCTCAGACTGGCGGCTGCTGGAAACACACACCAGCACTAGGGGCCCTTTCTGTAAGAACACCACAGTATGTTCCTCTAAAGGAAGGGAGACAAAATGTGGGAAAAAGTTAGACAAATAATACTGGAAGCAACAATAAACACCTGCCTAAAGTGCTAGCAATGCTTTGTGGCTTTGGGCTCAAGAACATCTTGTGGACAAGGGAGAGAGAATACGGATAATGAATGTAAATATACCAATGTCAAATAATTACAAAGTTAATGTAAAGCAATACTGTGAATACATGGGCTTGTCTGTGCTCATTGTATTTCAGACACTGTTCCCTGCAGAGTAGCACATTTTGCAATTTGTCAATAATTAACTTTCCTCTACGGCATGCTAGAGGTGGTTCCAAATACTGGCTCTTGCTGCCCTTGCTCTTATGCATGCATCTAAAAAATGTCAGGTCACATGTGAATCAAATGGATACGAACAATAATGTTGGAAAAGCTCCGTTGTAAAAAATAAGCATAGGTCAAATCTGTTACATTTGCATCACAACTGAGGCCCAACACACTCACCTGAATAAACTGAGCGGATGATATTATCTCCACTTTGTACAAACGACACCAGCGCCATCATGACTCCCATTGTAGATGACAGAGCCTCTTCACTGCCGTATCGGGAATAAATGGGCTTGCCAGCTTCACTTAGCACAAAAACGTGCTTCCTGTGCTGCCGCCAGCTGTCAGCTGTAACATCCTCATCACGATGAGACGTAAATGTAGGAGATTCCTGGGTTCCTGCCTCCAACAACGGAGAAGATCTCCCCTTCACACCAATACCTTGTTCCTCCAGCTTGGCCTTGGCCAACATTGCAACAACAAACTCACCAGAGTCACTCTGGTCATTGTCAGTGGCAGCATCCTCAGTCCCTCTGTCAGCTGACTGGGCAGACACAAAGTTCTGACACTCAGAGTTTTCTGTCTCCTCACTCTCTAGCTTCATTAACTGGTTAGAAGGGGGCTCCGCATCCACACTGGGTTCCTCTGTTGTAACATCTGACGGTTGCGAAGTCGCAGGCTCATCTCTGTTAACAGTGGTGCTGTCGTTTCTCTCCACTGGATCAGGAAACATGTGATTCCCCAAGAGGGAGAGAGAAGTCGCCAACGTGTCAGCTAAAATTAAAACAAAACTAAATTATGAAATGAATGATGAAAATGAAGACTGAAATGAGAAGAGTTTTAATGTAGGAATATATCTGTTATTACCAGGTGGATTGATCTCAGACGGGGGATCACAAATCTTCACTCCCTGTGCCTCTCCTTCTTGGTGATTGGCTCTCTCCATGATACCATCCCAATCACTGGAGCCAAAAAAAAAAAATTATCAACAAATAGCATTACAACTAATTCATTTTAGTGATTGTAGCTGAACATTGAGACATGATGCATCTCGAGTCTTTTATGAATACGAGCACTCACACTGGACCAGTGGTCAGGTCACATGAGTAGGGAAGAATTAAAACTCAAAGATACCAAACAGACTGTGGTATTTAAACCTGATTATAGATTGTAGCAGTCTGTCTAATATTACACTGAAGATAAACAAGCAAATTAATAGTTTACCGCCAGAGCAAAGGAGCTAACGCTTGTTTAATACCAACTTAAGATAGTTAAGCGGCTAAAGATAGCCTGTCTGCTAATTTGCACACGGCGAAGAAAGCTTACATTTCTACTGTAATAAATGTTTGACTGGTAATTCCGGTGCCACTCAGTAAATGTTGACTGGAGTTACATGGCTAACACTATCTGCTAGCAAGCGACACACACAGATCAGTTTCATGGCCTTGGCTTAACAGTGCTCATGGAGACAACCGTGATCGTCTAAAATTAGACAGATAAACACACAGAACGATACTTACGCTTTAGTTCCGTCGAGACGTTGGGTTAAACACCTAATTTGCTACATTAACTTTCATCGGCAGCCCCGCTGCACACAAGCTGTCAAGGATGAGAGGCAGAAAACAAATTCTCCTCTTACCACAGCAGACATCCGGAATCGCTGATGACAAGTCCGGCTGACCAATCAGGTTGCTCGGTGGCTCCGGCTGGTCCCGCCCCCACAGGGTACGATCCGTACTGCAACGTAAAGCACTGCGTAAAGCATTTTAGCTGTGCAAATTTTAGCTTGGTAAGCGAAATATGCGACATGTTTTGTGTGTTTAGTCATTGCAGGATCTTGATAGGCGACACTACAAGTGTGTACTGCATTGCCCTATGCAAGAAAACTGAACTAGAACAGTCACCTGCTTTTGCAGAGTAAACATTAGCTATGTAGCTTAGCATCGTGACTCGAGGGAGAGCAAGCAAAACGTTATTATTCTCCAATAAACTACCCCCTCGTGCGTTTTCACCCAATTTTTCGTCATCTACAAGGGATGTAATGTATGTCCGGAACGACACCATGTTTTTGCAGGGCTAAACCAACATTTAAATTAATTATTTTCAGACGCCACCGGTGCCACCTGGTTTGATATAGCGGAGTGCAGTGCGTTTAAATGCAGGATTTTTGCAAGCATTTCGGTCACACAAGACATGTCGGTACGATCACATAAAATACATTTATAGACGGAGCTCGCTTCTGGGTAGCACGTATGAAAGTAACATCTGATTTTGCCTCCTATAATTTGAATAAAGACAGCGAATATAGTTTACTAATGGGGGGAACTACTTTGCTATTCCAGGCTAGTAGTAGCATTCCATTCCATATGCTAAATACTTTGATATATAGGAGAAATTTAATAAATATAGCAGAGAAATACTAAAATTTATGGTTTAGCTCAAGCAGGAATTGAACGTTGTTTTGGAGGCTGCGTACTTTGTGAGGTAGGACGTCTGCGTATTGACGTCATTTCCGACTCCTCAAACCTGCCTGCATAAACATCGTAACGGTAGCGATGGGGAGAAGGGTAACGCCACCAAGCCAAAGTGATGATTTTTAAACTCTCCAGCAGTCAGAAAATTCAACAGATTAATTCCGCGTTAGCTGGATAGCCGGACACCATGGAGGAGCCGTGGGATTTTGAGTTTTTGTCCCGCATCGCTGACGGCTGCCTGTCGTTTCTCTCGGAGTTTGTGGACGACTGGCTCGCCAACGACATGAGAGTCTCTATATTCAAAATCCTACTCAGCTGGTTAATTGTCAGCCTCATCGGAATTCACTTTGCGTGGAAAGTCTACGGGAACACAGTGAACGATATGTATTATCGACAAGGTGAGTTTGATTCGTCCTTACCAGGCCAGTGCTTGCTAAACCCATGCTAGCCACGTTAGCCTCATTTCTGTGTGTTGCTGTTCAGGGACTGGACAGAACGGAGGCACACCTGATACAGCTCCTCACCTCAGTGGATGGTAGGTGTCCGATTATATGGTCATTTACTCAGGCAGCCTACCCACCTTACACTCTCCCAAAAAAACTACAGTCAGTATTAACCACCATTAGTGCAGAAGTTGCACCTTGGGTCCGATATAGTCTCCTTTCTAATTGTTAGTGGACTTTGTTGCAAAATTGAATGGATGTAATGTATTAAAAATGTCTCAGCTAAAGCTTCAACATCATGTCACCGTTATGCATAAGCTGTATATGTAAAGTTAACAGGTAATCCAAACTACAGCATCACTTAGCAGTGTGTAATAGCACAGAATTGTAATCTGAGAAGAAGACATCCATCCCGGTGCTTAGCTAAGAGGCATACAATGAGACAGACACTGCTAACTGGTTTGGAATCAGCAAATCAGCTGTCCATTATAAATCAGGAAGAAAATGCAGTTAAAAAGCAAAAGCGATGATGGTATGGTATAAAGTGCAAAATAGTTTTATAGATGTTTAATCATACTTAAATGCAATTGCTGTTACCTTTTTGTTATTGTTTTGGTCAGTAATGACATTGTGTTGTCCTTGTAGGGAAAGTCGAGCAGGAGACACTCTGAAGACTCATCGGGATTAAAAGGACATCGATCTTTGGACTTTATCCAAGTGAGGGCTGGACAGTTTGCATCTCCCAGAGACATTAGATGTAAGTTTTGGCCTTCAGTGCAAAGAAGACTGTCTCAGGATGGCCTTACCATCTACCAACCCCACACCAAAACATGACTTTTTATCCATAACAAGTGTCACACAGAACAGAATCTTTTTCTGCATTAAAAAAAAACTAAACTGATGTTTGACTAAATGGTCCACTTTTTTACTTTTTTAAGTGGGTTCATTAGAAATGTGAAAAATATTCATGGGTTTGCCTGTGAATTGGGTGTGCTGGGTTTGATGGCAGACATTAAATTTTCAATTGTGGGACCATACACAAGAGAAAACACTTGATGTAAATGGTTAATGGATGGACAAAATACTGTATTTTTCATGTTCAGACACACAGGATGTGGGAGACAGATTATTTAATGGTAAGACTGAATTGCAACAACAGGAGTGAGTGACAGTGAGTGCTGTGTACGTGCCTAAGTATTGATCAGAGTAATACATTGCAGTGGACAGGGTCATTTTTAACACTGCTGTTTAATGAATAATGTGTATGGCCCTTTGGAAAACAGACGCATGAAAAGCAGTTTACATCTTACATATTTTTGACTATTCACTTGTTTCTCATGTGTAGGAAGCATTGTGTGCTTGCAGTGTCAGTCAGAAGTACCCATCCTCTTTAATTTTTTCATATCTTCTTATGTTCAACGTTGACTTACAGTAACCTCCTGTGCCAGTGATAATAATTGTTTACAAACTGATCAAAACTAAGAACAAACATATACCGCAATGTACCTGATTACAGAAGTACACTCACCCCATTTAAAATGATTCACCTAAATTCCACACGTTAAAGGACTAATGTGTAGGATTCAGGTTAATCTGTTTGCAGAAATGAAATAAAGTATTCCTATCATTTTATGAGTGTATAATCACCTAATACAGGAATGGTTGAGTTGCTGTGACCTCTTTATATCTTTAGAGGGATAGAGCCAAGTTTATACAGTAAACCAGAACAGGCAAACCAACACTGGCTCCAGCAGCACCTTTCAAAGTTTTAACAGTATCTGTATGTTCTTCTAGAGGGTGAGAAGAGCTGGTTGAGACAAGTTGTATGCGCTTGGTTACAATCTGCAATATCACCACTAGATGCCACTAAATGCTACACAGTGGACCTTTAAATGGCCAAAAGCAGTTCAATCAATGTCTTGGCAGAAATTACAGCATTCTGCAGAAAAGTTCAAATTAAGGCAAGGATGTAAGTATACTCTAAAAGTCCTGAAAAGTAATGAAGGCAGTGCAGTAGTTGGACTGTTACTGTCACACAAGATATTGGCTATACTGCAAATCAGCAGAACCTCTCCAGCTTCAAACATGAAGCATGTTGGTAAATTGTGGGAAACGACAGTATTAAATCCTGGAGGAGACCTGCTGCACTCTGCAAGAAAAAGCCAAGAACTGATTAGAAATGTATTATGTTAATGTCCTGAAGGAACCAGTTCAACGTCGATATTGCAGTCCAGTTTGTGATTTAAAGGAGGACTTGAACTTGTCTTTCAAAAGCGCTTAAAGCAGTTTTGCAAGGAAGAACTTCCAACAATGTGTGATGTTAATGGAATGGTGAAATCAACCTATTGATATTGCAGTGTTGCCAACTTGAGGAGTGTGAGGACAGTGTTTTTCAGTCATGTATTAAAGCTTATTAAATCCACTGTGATTTTGGAAAAAAATAATGAAACATGAAAAGGTCCAAACAGGTATTTAATCCTTTTTATGAGCCATCCTATGGTCAGCTGTTAAAACTAACTATGTTTATTACTACCATAATGGTAAAGACAGCTTTGCAGTACCAGACAATGTACTGCTGTGTGTTCGCACAAGTTTGAAATGATGCACAGTCCCTTTCAGATGAACTGAACAAAATCATCATCATCATATTTTACCTTTAAGCTGCTGAAGAGACCAGCACCAGGGCTGGAAGAATCTGTCCCAGTCCATTAGATTATTTGATTTGGTGTTCTTTGGAATTATCTTATATTAATGGGTACTGCTGGGATAAGTAGCATGTGCACATCCATTACATTGGTGCAGGTTAGGCCGGGTACAAGTAAACGTTTGCCATCAGAAAGACGAGACAAAAACGTGTAAGAATCATTGTTGGTAAGGCAGCTGTTGATGTCCAACCCCTGCGATTGTGCTTCATCACACAAGCCTCCATCAGTAATAGCCCCTGCTGCTTCAGTGGGTCCGTCCTGACCATCAGTGCCACCACTCAGGAAGACGGGACCATTGGGTGGGAGATTCAGACTTCCCAGCTCAAGTCCCACTCGCAGAGCCAGCTCCTGGTTTCGACCACCTCGACCTTTGCCTGTCAGCTCCACAGTGGGCTCACCTCCGGCTAACAGACACGTGGCACCCCATCCCTCCATGCGCATTTCATCCAAGACCTGCATGGTACGGCAGAGGTCCCAGGTCTCTACACCGACTTCAGGCCCCAGCCTCAGCAGCTCAGCGGCAATCTCAGGAGGAGGTTCTTCTCGAGAGCTGGCGAAGCGGGCCAGAAGGCCATAAAGCCTAGAGACAGACTTCACATCGCCACACACTCCCGGTGAAAGCACAACGGGCCGGAAGCCGAGCTCTCGAGCACGGCGACCTGCACACTTAAGGGCAACACTGTTAGAGCCAATGACGGCATTGAGAACATGTGCTGGTGTATCAGATTCATCCTTATTATCTTTCCACCGGGGCCCTGGTCTTCCAAGGACATCCCTTACTGATGCTGGTAGAGAGTCCAATAGCTTGTAACGTTCAAGGATGGACAAAATTTCCTCAGGCCAAACTTTGCTCTTTACTGTGGGGCCACTAGCTATCAAATCAAGTGGATCCCCAATCACATCGGACAGTATCAGAGCAACCACCTGTGAAGAAGGGATTAGAGGAGTGATACTTCAGTGATGAATGACTTCTCTTCAATAAATAGCTGTTAAAAAATACAGGTCAATTACCTGCGCGGGGTGAGCATGATGTGCAAGACCTCCACCCTTTAAGAAAGAAAGGGCACGACGAACAGTGTTCAGCTCTTGAATAGTGGCACCAGCAGCTGCAAGTTTGCGGGTCACATCCAGTTTCTCTTGCAGTGAGATTGGTGGAATTGGAGCAGGTAGTAGTGCAGAGCCTCCACCTAGACACAGATGAACCACCTTGTGTTAAAATTTACATTCTATGATATTTAGCTGTAAGGATACGTAATAAGTGAAAGAGTTACCTGAAATGAGTACCAGCAGCAGGTCTCTCTCTGTTAGCTCACTGGCTAACTGCCTGATCCCTTCAGCTGCATTCTGGGCGTCAGCGTCAGGCAAGTTGTGTTTAGCTCCTTCCATTACTTTGATGCGACTGTTTTCTTTTAACAACAGATGGCTGTGATGGAAGCAAGAAATTCTATTATGCTTAATCTTACTTTCTACATAATTTTCTAACTTGTTCATTTCTGGTATTACTGTTTACCCTTTCCCGTGCTGCTGCAACGTCTGCTGAATCCCATGGGGCACGCTTATGACTCCTTTTACTAAATGATCACCCACGATCCTCTCCGCCTCAGCAGCCATTCCCAGCACGGCCTTCCCAAAGCCCACCAGGTGCAGGTTGTGTTTGAGTGTGAATTTGTGACCGTCAATAACGACTGAGTCTTCTTTGCGCTCTATGCTTTGCCGGACCACAGTGTCTGGCTGCACAGCCTCCACGGCTGCTGCAAAAACTTCACGTGCCCGTGAGTCCATTGACATTTTGCACAATGCAGGTTTTCTCCTGCCCACGAGGGCCAGAAGAGGCAGAGGCCGGAAAAGGGAAAGAACACGGGCCATTGACAGTTCAGTGAGTCTGAGCAGAAACTTCCTGAGGGAATAAAAATTTGAGTCATAGTTTATAAAGACAGCACAAAATCACGTTACATACATACATGTAGCACAACCACAATATGCAGATGAAAAGGATAATGTCATATTTTACAGTAATTTAGAAATAATTTGGTGGTTGGTGGCCACTTCTGTCTTGCAAAGGTTTAACTGTATATACACTTATTCCGTATATCGTGCTAACCTCAAAAGTAATCTTTGTGGAAGACAGTGTGAACTCAAATTTATGGCGGTGTTCAATCATTGCTCTGATTAGTACCTCAGTTAATATCTTGCACATGATTAAATCAGGGTTTAACGAGTGTGTGGAGTCGTTTTATCCCTATTTTACCCACATGAAGGAACATTTTCTCAAGTAGTACCTGCTGGAAGGTGCACAGTCTTTTGCTTACTTTGTTTGTGTCTATATCAACCAAATCCTCACCTACAAAACTGTCTCCATCATTGCAATTTTGCCACGACATTTCCTTTTAAAACTGTACTTTCTCATGAGGCTGCCTACCTGTGAAAGCTGCCAATGGGATATGAAACCTGTGGATTCCTGTGGAAAGCTGCTCAGTGTGCTCCAGCTCAGCAGTGAGGCAGCGTTGCAAAAATCTGACCGGACACTGACTGGAGTTGTGTACCCTGTGTTTAATGATTGACTTGAAAGGATCACAGGCCACATGAAAGCGCTGACCATCCAGCTCTGAATCTGTGTCTTCAGCTGTATTTTTTTTTTTTTTTTTTTTTTTTTTAGCCACAGCCTGGTTGAACAAAAAATGATGGCCCAGTGATACCAACAGTCAACTCAGTTCAGCTGAACGAAATGATGAGCACATCATCTGGCAGACTTTGGAGCCATTTCGGCTGAAGTGTAGTGTACCTGAACTGGTACACTACTAAATGCTGGTGCTTTCGTGGAATTGAAAGACCAAACATGTCAATGAGGCACGTAAAAATAGATGTGATTTGTTTGTTTATGATAGTCTGACTAGTGAAAATGTCAGGTGAGCCTTAAAAGCAGATTATTTTTAATGCAAAATGTTGGAGATTCAAAACTCTGGTTTCAGTTGTGCAAGATAATTCAAGTCAGTCTTGTTTTTTGATATGCATTTGCCCACATGCAGCGCCATAAACGGTGTAACAAAACATGTAGACACAATGACAACAGATTACTATAATGAGAATTTTTCATTAATAAGACGATAAAGGACAAAAACCGACAGTTGTATAAATTATTATTGGAAGACACAGAGCATTGACCTGTAAGCATAGTTGGGGATCCTGTATTTAAGTAAAATACTAAAACTACACTGTTACAAGTATTGCAAGTAAAATGTTAGATAAGCAAAAATATCTAAGTATGGCCAAGAAAATGTCCTTAAAGTGTTAACAGTAAAACTACTCAAGACAGAATAATTCCCCTGTGAGTGATGTACAGTTATATGTCATATCATTGTATTAATATTCTTCATGCAAAGCAGCATTTTAATGTTGCTCATGTAGGCCACACAGTAGGAACTTAATACAACAGAAGTCACTATATTTTTCATTACTGAGATTCAGGCTTCCATTCTTTTCAGTACTTTGTGTATGCCAACTCAGTACTTCTTGGCATGGAAGATACCAAATTTTAGGAGATGTTCTGTCACTCTTTGGAGATATTTTCCAGCTGCTCTTTGAAAAAGTTGTATTACTCTGTCTTCCTCTTTAAAATACCCCCAAAGTGTTTATTTTATTCAAGTCAAGCGCCTTATTTTGCCAGGTCGTGTTCTTTTTTTTCTTATTTGCATTGTGGTGGTGGTCACTTTACTCGTTGTGCTTTGCTGCTGTAACAACAGAATTTCCACTTGGGGATCTTTCTGTTCTATTCTATCATGCCAGTGAACTTCTACATGAACTTCTATATTTTACAAAATCCTACTTATGACGTTCGACAAAAACACATGAGCCGCAAACAGAGAAGTTAAAATTGGTTCCTACCTCAGACTGAGAGGACATAGCACCTGCTGTTACTTTCTTCTTTACTTCTGCGTTCATTTCACTGCCTGGAGCAAAGCCTAGAAGCTGTCAGTAAACAGAGGAGATGAAAAGGGGAGAAGGTGCTGGTGGATTCGACCACACAACAGCTACACTTTCTCAAACATATTTTAAACAGTATATTCAAGTATAAGTTCAGAAGGTTGCAGGTAGCAGATTAAAAAATACACATTACTTTATTCCTAACTTTCTTTACTGCGCAGGGTTCTTGTGTCGATTAATAACGCTACTCCCACTGTGTTTACGGTACTAGCACTAGGAAACTATCGCGATAAGTTCCTATCATATCGCGTGATTTTCGATCCAATGCGCGTGTCCGGTGATGAATATGCGCGTAACCGACGGCGGTGGGTTTCCCTCCCTCGTCACTGCCGCGGATAAAAAAAAAAAGTATCACAGGCGGGATTTCGTCGCTGTTTTTGAACAACACAATTTTTAAAAATTACCTCTTAGCTCCGCTGTAGCTCATAAATCCGTAGGAGTTGGCATACGTGACATTTGTGAGCCTTTTTAAAGTGAAACGAGGGCCTGCTTCCCCTCACACACAGACAGGCCATCATGAAGCTAACGGACAATGTGCTGCGGAGCTTCAGGGTTGCTAAAGTGTTTCGAGAAAACTCAGACAAAATCAACTGCTTCGACTTCAGTTCAAACGGAGAAACTATTATTTCCAGTAGCGACGACGACTCGTTAGTGTTGTACGACTGCCAGGAGGGAAAGTAAGAGCGGGTTATGTTGATTTTACTGTTACTGTTTTTGACGTTAGCTACTTGCTATGCTAGTTAGCGAGGCCTAGTCCACCGCGTTAGTGCTCAGCAGCGATTTTATGAGATTTAAAATGTCTGTGTGTATGCATATTCTGAGCAACTGCAACATTAATGCTGTAACTTTGTCGTGTGTTAAATTTTTACTAGTCAATAATGTGCTTTACGACTATCATCATTTGAAGAATGCCTTAATTTCTGGAAGGCGGTTACATTCGTATTTTGCGCGTTTGAGTTGATTAAAACCTTATATTGGATGAAAAGAATTTTTAACTTATACAAATAACTTTCCAACAGTTATTCTGCAAGCCATTTTACATTATAGGCAATTTGAAAGTGGTTAGAGTGATATTTCTGACTTTATGTAGGTCAAACACTTAATTAGCATTTCATAAAAGTATCCAATCTTACATGTTGCTGCTGGCAACCCTGCCTTTATTTTGTTGTAATTTATCTGATTTGCAGGTTAAAGTAATACGTAATAAAATACCAGCATTCACATCAACGTCTTATAATTGGCGCTTCACATGCCAAGAAAACTAAAAACTTTTTTTTTCAGTGTCAGGGTTTCTGCAGGGCATTAAAAAGCATTAATAGTCATTAAGTAGATTTTGTGAAAATTAAGGCCTTAAATGGCATTAAAAATCACTAAATTTGATTCTCAGTGGCATTAAAAATTCTTTCTGCAGTTTTCAAGAAAAATATTTGACAATAATGATATAATAATATGTAATTATAGACTGCGATTCATCAGATATGTGCATCTGCATAAACATGCCAAAGCATTGCGATAATTGCTCCAGCTGGTTGGGTACAATTGCCAAAAACTGCATGTTTGGAAAGTGGCCGGCAGGCTGGACCAGGTGGAGGAGAGCTGGGAAATGTAGACTGACTACAGCCCGTGGGTGGACAGGGGTGGTTTCTGGATTCAGAAATAGTGAAATGTAGGGACAGTTTTCATATAAAAGCATCTTTTACAAAAAAAAACCAAACCTGTGTAATTTGTTGAGTTCACGGTCATGGCATTAAGTTTTTACATTATAGCATTAAAATGGCATTAAAAAGCATTAAATTTGACTGGCTGATTTCTGCAGAAACCCTGAGTGTGCAAGTGTTGTATGTTTGTATTTTAGTCAAATGGCTTGCAGAGATTAAATAAATAATTGTCTGAACTGATCTTTTTTTTCTCTTCATGTAATCTGATTTATTGCAGACCCAAGAGGACTCTCTACAGTAAAAAATATGGAGTTGATCTGATCAGGTACACACATGCTGCAAACACTGTGGTCTACAGTTCCAACAAAATCGATGGTATGTTGATGAACAAATACTTGCTGGCAGTTTGGTTATGTAGCGAGAATAAGTTTGTGTTGAAGATGATTTGTTGGCATGTTGAAGTTGTTGGAGAATGTATTATTTTTATGACTTGATCTAATGTAGTGATGTGATAGTATTTGGTAGTGAAAGTCATTCATAATGGCATTGCTGTGCATTATATTACAATATTAGAAAAATCTTAATTTCTGCAATAATGTTTTTTTTAACATGTTCATTCTATCAGCATCGTGATGCATTTTACTGGTTGGACTGTAGAGATATTTGCCAGTGGTCGCTGCAAACAGATGCCATACGCCTGTGGACGGCTGCTGCGAACTTCCCACTGCTCACTTTGGTCTGAGGTAGTTGTTTGTACAGTTTGAGGGTCTGTGATTCTGCCCCATACAGGAGCTAACTGTACAAGTGACTGCCTTGCCCACGGCTGAGTCTGCTCATCTGACCTGCATGTAAACAACTTCACACATGAATGCTTGCTTGGTTTTTGCTGCTGCTGTTCGTGTTAAATGCATGACATGGCAGTGGTGTTCACAGTTTAATGGTGTCGCTCCTTTTCTTTAAGATACTATCCGGTACCTGTCCCTCCATGACAACAAATACATCCGCTATTTTCCAGGACATAACAAAAGGTGAGAACTGGACTCATGATAATTAGTTGATTTTATTTACAGTGTCTTGTTGCAAGTCGCTGTCTTCTCACGTTCTTTTGTTTTTTTTGTTTTTTTTTTTGTTGTGACCAGAGTGACGTCGCTCTCCATGTCTCCTGTGGATGACACATTTATTTCTGGTTCATTAGATAAAACTATCAGATTATGGGATTTGCGGTCACCTAACTGCCAGGTAAGTAGCTTTGCTTTCTGCTCTCTTTGGTGTTGAACTTGTATAGAATTTATATCATTGTATTGATGTGTAACTGTGTAACTGATAATGACCTTCTCTTGTCTTCTGTAAATTTTAGGGTCTGATGCACCTGCAGGGGAAACCAGTGTGTTCCTTTGATCCAGAGGGCCTCATTTTTGCTGCTGGAATAAATTCAGAGATGGTCAAACTTTATGATCTGCGGTCATTTGACAAGGTAAGAGAGGTATATGTGAGAGAGAGAACGGTATATTAGGCAAATTCTTCATGGTTGTAAAATAACTTCAATATCTGTTGTCAACAGGGTCCCTTTGCAACCTTCAAGCTTCAGTATGATCGAACATGTGAGTGGACTGGACTCAAGTTTAGCAATGATGGAAAGCTCATTCTTCTCTCTACTAATGGAGGAGCCCTTCGCATTTTAGATGCTTTCAAGGGTGCTGTACTACATTCCTTTGGGGTAAGAGACAAACGATTGGGCTTACAGAGTCTAAAAATATTTATAGAATATTTATTGTGAAAACATGAGTGTGTGAAAATTTAAAAGAAATGATCTGTTCCTCATAGTCAGATTTAAAGATCAAAATTTTCAAAAACAGAGAATTGATGTTATATGGTCTGACTTGGAGTTCCAGATTTTATTGACACAAAATACCTGCTCAGTGACACTGGTCTTCATTTACCCACAGGGCTATAACAACAGTAAAGGTGTGACATTGGAGGCTTCGTTTACTCCCGATTCTCAGTTTGTTATGATCGGTAAGTTAACTTTTCTGTCTTGTTGTTGCCCTAGTACTGAAAATACATTATGCATTATTTTATACATTATTTTATTTTACGATCACAAGCTACATTGTGACTGTTTGGACAAATAATACACAGTCAGGACTATGGACAAATGAATATAGCATCATCATGTTGCATTTTTTTGAGCAAGTGTTTGCTAATATATTTCAGGCTCTGAGGACGGGAAGATCCACGTGTGGAACGCAGAAAGTGGCATGAAGGTGGCTTTATTAGACGGGAAGCACACAGGCCCGATCACCTGCCTGCAGTTCAACCCCAAGTTCATGACGTTTGCAAGTGCCTGCTCCAACATGGTGAGTGTGGGCGGCAGTGTGGATTGAAGAAGGTCATTCTAAAGTCTTTCACAATCTTAGTTTTCTCGAGGGAGTTGAGTACTGATGAGAGAGGTGTGTGTGACAAGTGAACTGTATTTTAGTTGTCATTACGCCGTTTGGTTAATGTGTTGCTTCACCCTTCAGACTGAAACTGCAGGCACTTTATTCAACTGTACGCTGTGTCTGAGTGACTGTAAGGTTGCACAGTGACACGAGTAGACATGTGATTAGTGCATTTTGGCAACCAGCAGTTTAAGACAAATGAAGAACAAGGCAGCACGAAAGTAAACTGGATGCAGCTGATTTGTATCTAATAAAAACAGCTGGTGGTAGTTAGGGAGAACGCTTTCATCCATTTAATTATAATCAGTATTGGACAGTTGTTCAATCCTGTGGACTGAACACATGTGCTCATAATCAAGTGTAACCACATTTTGTCTTTCAGGCGTTCTGGCTGCCCACCATTGATGAGTGAAGCAGAGGGACCAGCAGAGGGCGGGACAGTCGGGTCTGTGTGGATATCACAGGGAGTGTGGAGCAAATCTAAATGAAATTGTAAATAAGGAGTTCACACAAATAGATCACTTGTCTATTGTTTTTTTTTATATTTCTATTTAACATTAAATTGTTTCTTTGTAAGATGTTTATGTTGACTTCATTATGTTGTGTTTTTGTGCTCGTTACAGTCCATAAGACGGTTTATAGTTTTAACCAGTTTACATATTTCAATATTTATTGAACATATAAGTTCAGACCCATATTTTAAAGCAGCTTTGAAAAGAAATTATTCAATATTACTATCAGTATTATTATTGTTATACATTAATACTCATGAAAGTACTCCTAGTGTTTGATTGTGTTCATTTAAGCTTTTTTGTTTTTGTGATGCGTTTGATTTAGTGACGTTGACTCTCAGCTTTAATTCTAAGTATAAACATATAATTCATAGCAGGAGATATTTTTAACCCCACTTGTCAGTTTTGAAATTTGTTCCCAGAGATTAGGAAAATGCTGAGGGCACATTCAGGTATGTTATAGCGGCAAAAAACATCTTGCACAATTTGTTGACCGTCAGTGTCATCACATGAAGTGTGGATAGGGGGGATTTCAAAGTGGAAAATGTTAAGCAAACTCTCTGGGGTAATATGCTCCTTGGGATAACATTTAATTTTGTTCCTTTTTAAGTGCGATTAAACTGCTGCTTTTGTTGTGGCCGGCATACCTCAGAAAACTTTAAATTTCCTAAAGATGAGAATACTGATGTTTTATTTATCAAAACATGATAGAATACAAATGAACGCACACGTGCAGTTCCCTGTGCTTCATGCCGACCAATAGTTTGTGTGGACGAGTACATGAGATTTAAATTTTCTTATATCTCAGAGTTTGATAATTAGGTTTGCAGGTCACACTCTGCTGCTCCACTGTCGCGTTGGTTTGTGGTGGGTTTTTCACAGACCAGCTCTCAGCACTGGACAGTCAGTGGGAGCTAAATTTGGGAGTAGAGGTGATCAGGTTGCCTCTCTGTGTGCACATGATACTGTCCTAGTTACTTGAGCAATGTCCCTTCTCATACTGTCACACTCTGAGCGAGTCCAGACCACTCAGTGATCCTCTTCAGCAGTCGGAGCGGCGCTTCTCCTCACCATCAGAAGTTAAGGACACTTTTACTTTGGGACTCTGGTTGGACTTAGTTTCTCCTGACTGGACTGAATATTTTGGCTTTTTTGCTGTGGGGCTCCGGTTCTTGTCCACTTCTTCTTCTCCTCCTCTCAGCTCCCCTGCTACAGCCTCTGGCGGGAGGAAGACGCTGCTGACCCGCCATGTTTCTCGCACTAGTGGTGACACCAGAGCTGAGGCAGTTTCTGGCCAAAGCAAGAGGTGGAGCAGTGCGGCTCATCAAGGTGCGCATCCAAGACGGTGAGTGACCCAGAACAGTGTGGAGACGAGAGGAGCTGTAAAAAAATAGGTGGCCTTTGGTGGATCGAAAGAAAGAATTCATTTGTGATTTAAGTAATGTCTGTCATGGAGTAAATATTAGAGAAGAATAACATTTTACACAATCTGCTGAATGTCCAGTTTGTCAAATGAGAAATTCAGCTTGTCAAAGTTGCTCCCAAACTTAAGACTCTTTAAAATGAAGCCAGGCCTGCAACTAAGCACATCAATCCTTAATTCTACATAATGTCAGAAAATGGTGAAAAAATGTCAAACACATAATCTTGAGGCCCAAAATGACATCTACAAATTACTAAACTAAAGAATTTACAATGATTTAAAAGAAAAACTAAAAGGGCTTATTTGGCTTTTTTTTTTTTTTTTGCAGAGTAATAACCAATACGAAAAAGCAGATTCATGGAAATTTAACAAAATGCTCTTCTATTATTAGTGTGAAGTTGAGCTGTGAACAGTTCGGCCTTGAATGGTTTGTTGTAAATGGATTTTTAGAAGCCTGATGGGTTGAAAGACCTTAAATCTGAATATTTTTTCATCCAGGTGGTTTGAGGACTCAAATTCACTTCAAATTGACTGTGAATGTCGTTAAATTAGCTTTTTCTTCCAGAAAAGCAGCTGTTAGGCTCTCTGATTCTATAATGGCAGCACACGAGAGGCACAAACCTATACCTTTAGCTCAAGTTCTCAATGCTCATGAGCTGTACAGTATGTACATAAGTGGATGAGGGTGTGTGTTACCGGGTCAAAAGCAAAAAAATAAAGCTAGGTGTTGCCACAGACTAGGAAAAGAGGATTGCAGCAGCTGCTGTGTGAGAGCAGGCATTCAGTGAGTCAGCTGAGCAGCCAGAGGAAAACGGTCAGTGAGGTAATGGGCTTCTGGTGGACTGAAATGTTCATGAGGTGTTTACATCTTGTTTTGGTTTCTGACAAATGCCACGCTGTAATATGATTCATGGCAAATGCATTCTGGGACTTTTTTTTGGGCTATCTTTGTGAAACATGCCTATCATATTAAATATTTGGGCTCATATTTGGAGGATTGATGTCAACACAGAAGAGCTCGATGTGACAGAGACGGACAGTCGGGCAGCAGAGGAATGTCAGGTCTTCTTTACTTCCTTATTAAAGCGCTTTGATCTCTGCCGGCGTCACTTGGCTATTTGGAGGGACATGTGACTTGTCATTGCTGCATGGTGATGCTCAGACACTCATGTTTGTCCCAATGTCACAAGAGAAACAAGAACATTCAAGCCAGTTTCATCACCATCGCCTTGGTATGGTTCCCTGTGACCCAACTGTTCCCTGAGAGTCTAACTATCTGTGTCAAACTTGAAAAGACAATACACAGCACTTCTTCATCTACATACAGTTTCACACTCACACAGGCCTCTAAAGACCAGGAGAGAATGGCGGATGGAAAGTATGTGCGTGCAGAGTTGGAATGTGCTGCGGCTCAGAATAGCAACATGCCCCCAGAGACGGTCAGGAAATCCCCCTGCACCCCCACAAGGACATCAGACTTTGGGTTTATGTGTGTGTTTTGTGTGGGTGTCATTAGTGTTTGTCAGTATGATCGAGAGATTTGGTACAGTCTCGTCAAGTCAGTCAGAAATTAATCCAGTGTTATTTTTAACTCAGAGGTTCGTCTTCCTCGTCTGTCACCACAGCAGTTGAAGCTGTCAGACCGATGGTCGACCAACGACCTCATATAGGAAGAGGTTAGTCAGCATAAATTGTCATAATGAACTTGAAGATGAGCAATTTCCATGATTTTTAGGCTGTGACCCCAGCAAACAATCTATTAATGGAGGAAATATTAAATAATAAAAACACATTCAGTTGCAGCTAAAGTTAAAAGAGTCCATCACACTACTGTCTTCTTATATTGACAAAGTAGAGCAAGTTGTGAGGTTTTGTTTGTGCATCACCACATGTATATATACTATAGTTGTTCATATTCTACATATATATATATATAGGTCATGTCAAAGGTCAAAAAGAAAATACAACTGAAAAATGTCCAAATTATATATGAAAAATCCAGCATGTTTGTATTGTTAAAGTCCCCCCAGTCAATGAAAAAAACTCATCTCTGTATACCAAATGTACTTTTTTTTGTTGGAAATAATCCCCCTTTTTAGTCCCCGACTCTCTTTGTACATCCTTCCCCAATCTCTGCAGCTCGAGTACACCAGCTCATCTAAAACTCTGCTCAAACACTTTACAACTGCTCTACGTCACACAATGGCAGGTTGTATTATTGAAATAAATCAATCATACATGTTGGAGCCAGAACTACACTGCATGATGTGTTCAGTATGTAAAAAACATCATATGGACATGTTAAGGTTAAAAAAAAGCAACAGATTTTTACTGGTGGGGGTCTTTAAAACTAAAAAAAAAACTAATTTTATGGAAGACCTGAAAATAAGTTGAGGCTTATGTTTAAAAAAGGGAATTAATAATAGGAATAAACATTTTGTTTACATTTTGCTAACCCTAACCTGCTGACATATAAAACAAGTCACTTTTGGGACTGTAAAAAGCTTTGCTTCATGTTACAGCTCTGTACTATCCCGTTTTCTTTGTGTAATTACCTTAAAGGCCAAAGTAAATAAATGCCTGGAAGATGAATTTGATTGAATCTAAATAACCAGCAACATCTATGACATGACCAGACTGACTCGTGCTGCACGTGTGAGACTGCTACGTAAAGGGTGCGCTACATGTAGGAGGTATGTGATGAGTAGTGGTGTGGTTTTCAGAGCAGCTGGTGCTGGGGGCCTACAGAGAACCGGAACAGAGCTGGGACCAGGACTATGACCACTTCCTGCTTCCTCTCCTGGACGACCAGGAGCCCTGCTACATCCTGTACCGCCTCGACTCCCAGAATGCACTGGGCTACGAGTGGATCTTCATTTCATGGTCTCCTGACCAGTCTCCAGTAAGACATGTCATTTACTCTTCAGTGTTCAAAGATTTCCCAAAAATGTTGAAAATGTGGACATCAGAAATTTCACTGTTAAAATATATATATTTTCCACATTTTCAACTTTAAAATGGGTCAATTTTGACCTGCAGGACGACACAAGGGTTAAAGGAGTATTCTGCCAATTTAAGAATACTCACAAGTCTGATAAGAAAATAATACTCAAAATAACATTGTTGGATAATGCATCTCATGAATTTAACTTCCCTGTGCAGGATTTTTTGGAAGACTTAGAAAATTCTGCACTACGTCAATTATTTTAGACATCCAGCAGCAAAATGTATACAGACAAACAGCATCAGTACCACATGTATGTAAACATAACTCAATATTTAGGCATCGGCATCATCACTGATATGTAATAAAATGAATGAGCTAATCCAGATCATGCTGAACTCCTCCAGTTGTGAACAGGAAAAGGAAAAGTTTCAGTCAACTAAATATACTTCATACTTTTAAGCCATTTGTTGAGATCAGAAGAAGACATTGTTAATAAGACACAAACTGTTGTGAAAATGGGCCAATAATCAAAGAACACAGATCAAAAAGAAACTTTTTGTCATGTAAAAAGAAATCTTATTTGAGAAGGTTATCTCAGTCCTAACATGGGTTATAGTCCAATAACACAGAATCCTACTTTTCCTATTATGTAACTCAATATTCATCCATCGTCCTTCTTTATAAATCCTTGTCTTTCAAATTGTAGCTTCTTTTTCATTAATCTTGAGTTTTGTAATATGTGTTTCTTGAATTTATGCTTTTTTGATCACCAGAAATCTGTCAAAGTCTTCATTCAGCTGCAAGAAGCTTACAGATACATACTTTCTCTCCTCTAATGACTACAGGTCAAACAAAAGATGCTGTATGCTGCCACCCGCGCCACAGTGAAGAAAGAGTTTGGTGGTGGCCATGTGAAGTACGAGATGTTCGGCACAACTGAGGTCAAAACCAGTTCCATTCCTTATTGCAAACCCTCCGTTCAGCTGTGATGACGTGTTTCGGTGGCGTTTGTCTTGTGCTTCCTGTAAAAGGCCTCTTGTTTTGCTTGCAACACTAGGAGGACATCTGTTTGCTGGGCTACCAGCGTCATGTGTCATCCTGCTCAGCTCCTGCCCCGCTCACATTAGCTGAGCAAGAGCTCCAAAGGATCAAAATCTCTGAGGTGAGAGGTCAACATGCCCTCTGCACTGTTGTCGTCATCGCACATAGCTTTGCATATGAGCCTGATCCTTCTTTTAAACACGTGCCAAGACCTGCTGGTGTCTTTCATATAATGTGTGCACCTGGAAACAAACTTTTGTTGTTGTTGCTGTTGCTTTTTCAGGGCCGGGTTAAACAGGTATGTTAATCTATGATTACTGTGTGTTTTCAATATTAATGCAGATTTCAGGGGTAACGGGAGCAACACAGAGAAAACCTTCATCTATTGATAGTAGTAAATGATAGTTTTTTTCAGATACATTACAGTACAGACAATAAAAAGCTTTTTGTACCATTAACCTTCCTGTTGTCCTCATTTATAGGCACCAAAAAATATTGTTTCCATGTCTTAAAAAAAATCCAAATATTCTGCAAAAAAATTCCACAAATTTCTGGAAATTTGCAAAACTTTCACGAAGAAAATTCCAATAATTTCTTAAAAGTTTCCCTTAAAAGTTTTATTTTTAAAAAAAAAAACAAAAAAACCCCCAAATTTGGCAAGAAAATCCTTGAAAAAAAATGAGTAAAAGTCTTCCAAAAAAATCCTAAAAATATCTAAAGTGATTACATATATATCAGTAAAACTTCTAATATTGTCTTTAAGAACATTCACATAAAAAGCAACCAAAATCCAGTGAAATTTGCTGAATTTTGGTTGATTTTTATGTGAATGTTCTTAAGAAACATTTTTAACATTTCTTTTTTCCACCAAAAAATGTTCAAAAATATCCCAAAAATGTTGAAAATGTGGACATCAGAAGTTTTCACTGTGAAAATATATTTTTTCTCCACATTTTCAAACTTTAAAACAGGTCAATTTTGACCCGCAGGACGACACGAGGGTTAAACACTTTCAGATTTTCCTTTGAAGGTGTGTGCAGACAGATAATAAATGCATGTGTGCCTGCTGCCCCCTGCAGGTGAAGGCAGAGATCAGCGTGGAGAGTAAACACCAGACACTTCAGGGCCTCGCTTTCCCTCTGCAGGAGACGGCTAAAAGAGCTCTACAGCAACTAGCACAAAAACGCATCAACTACATACAACTGGTGAGCCAAAGGAGCTGATAAATACGAATAAGGTTACTCAAGGAAGTGACAAAGGGCTTTATTCCAGCCTCAGGCTTTTTATTGGAAAACCAGACTCATGAGCACTGTGTTTATTTTATCTTGGATGACTCCTATGAGTGAAGAAGTTGTCTGTATAAAAACAAGTCTACAAAATCAACCGAAGGCACACTGTCGGGGTTGTGATAAATTAAAATGCTTTTAAGAACAACATCAGGAGCAGCTTGGTGTCTGGAGTGTTGACCTATAAGACACAAGCACTGCTATTTCTCAAGCAAGCATAAGTTATGGCACTGCTATTGTGAGTATTTCTAAGTAGTACCACGTGTGTCCTTCATCTGGGTACAGTATCACTCATGCCATGCTTGTACATGTACCAGGGGTGCATAGTCTTTATTATATTTTTATTTTTAGCCTTTCTGTGCTTCTGTTTTTCTTGTCTTACTTCTTCTACATCTCATTTGTATCTTCCTGTTGAAACATGTAGATTTCCCCTGTGAGGGATCAATAAAGTTTCTCTTAATTCATTCCTTTATTCATTGTGTTTCAGAGGCTGGATGTAGAGAAGGAGACAATTGAGCTGGTCCACGCTAATCCAACAGAAACTCGAGATTTGCCCCGCAGAGTTCCCAAAGACACTCCCAGATACCACTTCTTCCTCTACAAACACTCCCACGAAGGAGACTACCTGGAATCTGTCGGTACGATACTGATCCCTGAAGTGTGATAATCCTCCTGTTTGTCCAGGGCATGCAAAGAGCTCTAAGCAACTGGACTAGAGACACTCAGAGATTATTTCAGATCATTTGCATACCTGGTTCCCAATTGTTTCTGCTTAATAACTCCATGATATTAAACAACAGTTGTCTGTGACTTGGACTATGAGCATTAATCAGTGTTGATTTTCCTTCTCTCGTTGACTCTTTAAAGAATATGTCAGCCTGAAAGGGGGAAAATATGAATTGTTTTACTACAGAAAAGCAAAATTTATAGTTAAGTTGGAAATAAACAAACATTTTGTAACAGAAACTTTCTTGCTTTTTTGTACTTTTTTTTCTTGATGCCTTTTAAATATTTATTTATCATTCTTCCCTGCAGTGTTCATATACTCCATGCCAGGATACAGCTGCAGCATTAAGGAGCGAATGCTGTATTCCAGCTGCAAGAGTCGACTACTGGAGGAAGTGGAGAAAGATTACCATTTGGAAATTGCTAAAAAGGTAACAGATGGGCAGATGGGGGATGGTGGGATAGAAAATTAGATAACACAGCTTCATACAGGATCGTAGCAGTCTGGAGAGGCTTTGACACAGAAAACAAGTATATGATTGCCAAACTATTACTGAACTGTAAATAGTAGTTGAAAGTATGTGGGGTTACATTGACCATTGCTTCTGAAATCCTGGTTACAGCCCTGGTGAAACTTATGCAACCTCAAGCTGACTAATAAATGCCAAAATTATTCACATCAGCGCCCTTTAATGGATTTCATGGGAATAATCCAAACACATTTTGTCCACATGTGCGATTATTTTTGTTCTTTTTTTCCCCGTTTGCATGTATGTGCAGTTGGAGATTGACGATGGAGATGAACTGACAGAAGATTTCCTGTACGATGAGGTCCATCCCAAGCAGCACGCCCACAAACAGGCCTTCGCTAAGCCCCGGGGCCCTGCAGGAAAAAGAGGACACAAGCGCCTTATCAAGGGGACAGGAGAGGCCATACAGCACAGCTAGAGGTGGACAAAAATTCTCCTACAGTTGTGTCTGCAGTTTTATGGCCTTCCTCCCCATTTCTCCAAACCCACCATCACCTCATTAGGTCCAGAGGAACGAGGCTTTTCCTCTGCTCCTGAAACATTTGTGATATATAACAAATGTGTTCATAAATGATCTTCAGTCTGTCTCTCTTGGTGAGTTTTTGGCAATGTTTCACAGACAAAGCAGGCAATTAAATATGAAGGCATTTATAAAGGAATCAGGCTGAAGCACAGACAGATGGCCTTGTTATTGTTATAAAGAGAATCTATTCTTCCATTGTATAAAATAAATCTGCAGTTTACAATACAGTAGACTAGTACTGAAGTGTAAATTCATAGTCAAATGTTTCAGTCCTTCACATCTAGCGTCTAGTGCAGGTTTTGTATCAGCAATGTTTGTATGAAAGACAAAAAAAAAGAACAATATCAAAGGAAATTCCGAATAAAATTGTGTTTATACTGTGGAATAGATCTTCTGGGTGCATTGTCATTAAGCATGCAGTGTTGGATCCCTATAGAGAAGCTCTTATGCGTACCACATGTTTAGGTTGCTGACATAAACAAGGGATAATTCAACTAGACCAACAACATTTCTTTCATTCATCTACCTCCGTCAACAATATCAACAAGGATCTCTTGCAGTAAATTTCCAGCATGTGAAAGTCTGCTATGTTTTGAATTAACTCCACAAAACAACATAAAAAGGAATTCAGCCTGAGATCTGGCCTGTGTACTCGGACTACACAACACAAAGCTGCAACTCTCACATCTCAAAAGGATTCTTGGTTCTAAGATTGACTTCCGTAACTGCGATCTGCTCTTCTAAGACAGAACAACTGGAATCTGTTTCAAGCTTCTGTGAATTTCCTTGGCTGCAGGATCAGCCTGTGTGGATACTGTGAACTTTCTCTCTTTATAATCCTCGCCGGCTGTGTCTTCCACATGCCTCCACAAAGCACATGTCCCACAATAAACTGGATTACAAACTTAAGGTTGAGTCTTAGACGAGTGCCAATTATCATGAGTCATATACTGCGCTGGATGTTTGCTCTTTCTTAGTCTATGTGTTGTGTTGGTCTCGGTTGTCTAAGAAAATGAATGTTGAATAATTGATTTATGATTTATTTTTTATGGTGGATGGTAAAAGGTTGTAAGTGAGCAAAACAAAGAGTCTATAGTCTTGCTAGCTAAGGTTAACAAGCCCCATTTGCAAAAAAACAAATTACAGCTGAGACAAATGTAATTAGTTTGACAGGTATTTGGTCATAAAGCAAATTCAAACTTTGACTTGATAATGGTGCTAGAGGGAACAATGATATATAGTTTGGGAATCTACAAAATGCTGAGAATCTCCATCAAGTAAATGTTAAGAAACTTAAACCAAATTCTGTATCAGTCCAGTAATTGTTGAGACATTTGACTTAGGATTGCAAATGTCAACCTTGTGGTGGCACTAGAGACAAAGATCCAGGAGTTGGTAAAATATTTAAACCTGGACTGAAGTGGTGGACTAAATGACCACCATCGAAGCCCCACAGGCCCACACCACAAGGCAGTATGGCGACTCCATGGTTAGCACTCTTATCTCAGTAAGAAGGTCCTAGCCGGCACCGCAGCCTTTCTGTGGGGAGTTTTCATGTTTTCTGGGAGCTCCAGATAAGTTCGCCATTCAAAAAATTATTTTCCAAAGTGCCTTTAAGCAAAGCACTGGCGTAGAACAGGAGTTCCCTGAAGCTGAGGATGGTTGAATTCAGAGAATGAACTCCCCCCTGGGATCAGTAAAGGATAGGACATTTGCGTGGTTAAAAATGTTTCATTTTAAATCTTATACCCCTCAGCTAAACGTCCACACATGCGCTTTGATTCTAACAGTGAAGGCTGTATTTTTGTCCTCGTGCACGACCACACTCATCTGACCAGATTTTACCAATTAAATCAACTGATGCCCTATTTGAAATCGACAGCAATTCCTACACAGCTCAAGGTCCATTCTTTGTGAACAAACCTCTGCACATGAACAAGGTTTCCTCTCCAAATGCACCACTGACAAATTTATATCACTAATTCCAAGCATTCAAAGTTTTTCTCAGAATCTTCTTCAGATGCCTTTTATTTTCCACAACGGAGGAGAACAACAGTTATTCAATGTGTCCCAGACATCACCCTAATTCTTAGTAAGTTTTCAGCGTGCAGCCGGTTCACACAGGAAAAGTTTGTATATTTGACATACTGGTAAGCTGATGTGTGGTCGGCGTTGATTTGTGGAGTGGTTGCTGACAAGCGTAATTGTGCAGTAATGTAATATAGAGTGGAAATGAATGAGTCACAGATGGAAATGGAGGGTGGAGAGACAACTTAGGGAAGATATTGGAAAACAAAATATGAAATCTTTCCAAGAATATTTCAAAGGCAGCATTGTTCCAAAGTTGCAGCTTGATAAATGTTGTAGTGCATCTGACGCACAGCAAACGTGCCAAAGAATGGCAGAAGTATGTCCATATGCCCACAAAACAGACAACTGATGCTTAATTATACTAGAAATACAATAATGACTTTTACCTGATTTACCATTGCATAGTCCCAATGCCTGGCAGAGTAGGGAGCAGGTCTACAAAGGCCCCCATAGTTTCTAACAGCGTTTCTGCATTTAGACACAACATGTACCCATCTGGTCTCACATGGCATGACAGCAACTTTGTAATCTTATTATCAAGACTCAAAAAAGCACAATCATCAGAATTCCCTGGATTGTTCAGAGTACTAGAAGACAAAGGAGATAAAATGGCTGCATTTTAGTTGATGATTTGCACTCATTATAAAATGAACGTTGCTATGACGACAATCAGTTAATCTCATGACTGCCTGTGTCAGTACAGCTGAACACATTAATGATGCAAATACAAGAGCGGGCCAGATTTTGGACTTGGAAAATATTTAAGGATTACATTACATTAAAATGCAGTCTGCAGTTTTCATCCCAAGTCTCAACTAGAGCTAAAAATGAGCAGTCACGAATTATAATGAAGAATTTTTAAAGGAAAAATGACTCAATATTTCTTGCTCCAGCTTCTCAAGTGTGTATATCTGCAGTTGTATTTTGTCTCTGTTATGACAGTAAAATGAATAAGCTTAGTTAAGATTGTTAATTGTTCAAAACAAGACATTATATGATGCCAGTTTGGGCTCCGAGAACATGCAATGTGCTTTTTTTTGTATTTGCTGACATTCTAAAAATTGAAAAATTAGTCCATGAATCAAGAAAATAACTGCACAAGAACCACAGTTTGCATCAGAGTTTGCAGAGGTATTATTTCCCTTCATTTCAAATGTACGTCTCTCTAGCTCTGTGTTGTGAAGGCAATGAACTTTCCACAGGTTGTCACACAAAAATATGAAATTATACACAGCTGTAATAAAAAAAAAATGGAGCTCAACAGGAGCATAGAAATTGGGAGGCGCACACTCCTTTTTATCTTCAAATTCTTAGTAAACTTCCATCTAAAATTCTCCCCAGACCCCAAACTAGCTCATCCAGATGGATAATCTTTCATGTCTGATCACATTATGCTCCCCAGGAATGGTATAAATTCCATTCATTTTAACAAAGTCGGATTGTAGCGAGCATTCAAATATCACATTCAAAATATGTTTTATGAAGAATGTAATTTATCTAAGCACAATTTCCTCTGTGTCTGTCAAGTCCTGTTTAATGTGCTACGGCACAAACAGTCTGCTTGTGCCGTTGGTTTCTTTTACAACAGAAATTAGACTATTTTAGGTTATCTGGATACAGCATAACCAGTAAAGTACAATTTCACAGCAACAATTGTGATGTTCTTTTTACTTCACAGGCCAAAAAACATATTTGTCCAACCGCATCCAGCAGGGATAGATAAAGTCCACAAGACTTCTTAGAAAAAAAGCTTATTTCAGGATTTCTTGGAAAAAGTTGAGATTCGGCTTGGGATCAGCAGGCTCTCGTGAATATGGCTGCGATTATGATGCAGCATATTTTAGATATTACTTTGTTTCCAATCTGCCCCATGTGCGTGAGAGATGGCTCCGGCTGTTGTTGGAAGAAATATTTTGAAACCTTTTGGCCTGAACTGGATGTGTCTCAGATTTATAACAATATCCAGCATCACCCTGAACAGGCCTTATTTTGGCTGATTCTGGTAAATTAAATAAGATGTCACTGTTTACCTGCAGGAGGGTGAAAGAAGCAGCCTGAGGCAGGGATCTCCCAGATAGAGTCCCTAAAAAGAAATGCCCGAAGAGATAAAATAAGCAGAAATACAACTTCCAGTACTAAGCATTCCCAGCAACTCAACTATTAGAAACACGTGCTGTAACAAATCAGCCATGATCCAATGAAAAAGACAAAAGAGAGGCTTAGAAAGCGGCACGGCGTGTGAGCAAAATGACATTTTTCTCCACCCTCATTTTTTTTTTGTGTGTCTGTGTGTGTCTGTGTGTGTTTACTGTCGCCATAACAAGTTGTTTTCTCGAGCTTAATTACTCCAAACCTCTGAGAAAACCTCTCGCCGTGTTTTTCCACCAGGATCGAGGGAAATCTATATTACTGGAAATAGCCTGTGCGCATTCCTATTATCTTTAATGTCGAGGCGGTGAATTCCCAGAATGAAGGCTGTGTCAGGGCCGCCCGGCGGGGCGGAGTCAAGCCCTGCAATTATTCCTGGAAAGCGGATAGGCAGAAGCTGCCGCGCGGTTCCTGGGAGCGAGCGCCGGTTCAGCGAAGGCAGCAGCCGCGGGGTGAGACGGAGGGGGAGACACGCACCACCGAAACCGCAAAAACGTCCTGGCTCGGAGCGGTTATCCCGAGAAGTAGTCGTGAAAGAAACGAACCGACTGGCCTCTCTAAACGCCGCTAATAACGGAGCTGTGAGCCGCCGGGACGCGCGGCGAGCGGCGTCGGTCGGTGCGGAATGGGAGTTGGTGCGGCCGACGTGACGTCAGAGCTGCCGGTGCTGTGAAGAGTTCTCAGAATAGACTTCTAGGAAACGGTAAATTTTTAAAGCCGAGCCTTTACACTCTGTCCTTCACACATTTGGGTCCCAGTCCGGCGACAACACACTCCGAGCGGCCGCAGCGCAGATCTCTCAGGTTTTAAAGCTGCTTTTTTCAAAAATACCTTCCTCCGTTCTGTTAGAAAGTACAGCAGCAGAACCGACAGCTCGGCCACACGGAGATCTTCGTGTCTTCAGTATAATCGCGCTATTCGTATCAAACCGATGTAGCGGCGCAGGTTTCTTTTTTTTTCTTTCTTTTTTTTTTTTTTTAGTAAAGGTGTTTTTTCTTTAGACAAAGCTTCGTCTCTGTATATTTTCGTTGTTTTCTGAGGAGGAACCTTGACCGGATTGTAAGCTCGGAGGATTAAAGAAATAGCATGATTCTTTGTGTACCCGGGTGAGTTGACTTTTCTTTGTCTCTCTTTTCTCTTTATTTGTTTTGTTAAAATATCACAAATCTATCTGTGAAGGTTTGTAATTAGTGTTAAATTGCGTGTAAAAGTTGTTGGGTTATTATTCTTAACGTGGGTCGTCTAACCTCAAAATGCAGGCCTCTTAGAATAACTAAACTAAACGTCCATTTAAACAAAAGAATTAGTAAAAGCAACCAGTTAATACGAACAACGTGGCAATGATAAGCATTTTTATTGAACCAGGAAAAGCCCTGGTTCAGTTTTTCAGGCAGCAGTAACAATGAGTTTCAGCCAAAAAACATAAATGAGAATTAAACACAAACAGGATTATAAATCATGAAAAGGACAAATATTCTCACACAGAGGGCCACAGATAACTCATGATTCCTGGAAAGAATCTGGAAGCCTGAAGCCTGCTGTAATCATTTCTTGTGTTGTGTTTGTTAATGCCTATTAACCTGTATTTTCCATCTTATTTCCAGTCCCAGAGCTCTTCTGCCCGCTGCTCCATCCACTGAAGCCCCGCGGGGCATGCGGGCAGGAACAGTACCTCCTACCCCCTGCCTACAAAGCTCCCCTCCACTATGGGACCCAACAAAGGATCTCCGGGCAATTGCCAGCAACTTCTGCTATCTAGAAAACTCAGGTACATTTTCGCCCACTGAACTAAACAAATAAGATTCTTAAAAAAACTGCTTGGTGCGTTTTATCATCTGCCACGAGAGATTGAGTTAACCTACCTATTTGTTTGGTGCTAAACATTAAGCCACAGGCAGGACAGCGTGTACTGTTCACAGTGACTAACATTCAGGAATCTGTGTGCAGGATGGTACTGGGGAGCTGTAACTGCAGCTCAGGCCCACGCTGCACTTCAAGAGGCATCTGAAGGGGCCTTTCTGGTACGAGACAGCAGCCACCCTCTGTACATGCTGACCCTCTCGGTCAGGACGGCACGAGGTCCCACAAGCATACGGATCCAGTACAGCGGTGCCCAGTTTCTGCTGGACTCCAGCTCCCCGGCCCGGCCCAGCCTGTCGTCCTTCCCCAACGTGCCCAGTCTGGTGCAGCACTACATGGGACCAGAGAGGAAGGCAGAGGAGGGGAAGGTGGAGCAGGAGGTTCCTTCCAAACCCTCCCAGCAGACTGTCCAGGAGACGTCCGTGGTGCTAAAACTGAAGCGGGCCGTCTACAAGCCCCAGAACCTCCCGTCTCTGCAGCACCTCACGCGCCTCGTCATCAACAGACACACTGACTGCCCTGACCAGCTACCACTCCCGAGGCCTCTGCTGCGTTACCTGCAGGACTATCCCTTCAAAGTATGAGTCCATTATTACGGCTGAATGTCAGCTTACCTAAAGGAAGAAGTAAACTGTCGACAGGCGCTTTGTGCCTGTAAAGAACAGAACTGCTCCAGCAGTCGGAGGCCAGTCACAGAAATAGTGGACACAGGGTCAAGTTGTTGCTGACAAAATATGTACAAATTCAGTTCATGCTGATGTGTCTGGTTTCAGACTTAATTTGTGAAGGACTGTGCGGCCAAGCACCCGACAAAAGACGACTCGCGAGACAAACGCAGTACTGTAATCCACTCTTATTTTATGATGGATGTGGAAATTGTCCATATCTGTTTTGCTCTCATCAGTTCTGGATGTACATACTGTTCTTAAGAAGTACAGTGATTCCATTGAGACATCTTTTACGCCATTTCATTTTTCTCAGTAAAGCATTTTTTGTACCTTTTACATGTTGTGTACATGTTTCTATTAAAAAACCCTCAACTGGAATCTAAGTTGCTATTCTTTTTCTTAATCATGAGTTTCACCTAAAATGTCAGCATTTTTCACAGGGCTCAAGAGAAACGCTGTCACCATTAACCACCACATGATGACTGCTCTTGTGACACTTGTTACGAAATATTTTTTTGCTTCAAATCACCTTTGAAACACAAAGACTTTGTGGCCTTTGAGCTTACAGTGTGCGAGCGACGGCGATTGTGTGAGGAAGTAAAAGCCACGTTGTGTGTACTTTTGCTCAACAATGCACACTGCCTGCATCTGAGTCAGCGAGCGGACAAGCGAAGGGGAGGACCGTTCATCAGTGGATTCACAGAACTACTGAATGCTTCCTGGGAAGAGGGTGAGATTCTGAGAGGGAGGGTTCTAAGAAAAGCTGCGGTAATTACCTTCAGCTTTGAGCCTGCTTTTGTGCCATCTCGCACACATTTTTATTGTGACGCCGAATCGCGAGCGCGCCTGCTACCAGACTAAGAGTGCCACAGTGACATGAATGTTGTTTGGGCTTGTGCAAATTGTGAATTTTGAGTGATCAAATCAGCTTGAGCCGGTGCTTGGTGGCTCAGTGGGGGTAGGGGGAGCTGAGGCTGTGGCGACCTGAGCTAAAGCCAGCGTAATAAGATCTCAGTTTCTCAGTCCAGATCCAGCTTGTGGTCCCTTTTTGCCTTCGCTTTCTGAAGGATGCAGAATCGCGGCCTACGAAACAAACAAACAAACAAAAGAAATCAGTGACACATGCTGAATCTGTCTAAGAGAAACTCTAGCAAAAGGTGTAAAGATGGCAATTTTATCTGTGCAGCATTTTATACTTTAATCCAAAGTGATAATGATGGCCACGGACGACAACTTCAGCATATAGTCACAGCATGTTAAATGATGACAGAATAATTTAATAGGAGGTTTTCTCCACAGACCTGCCGGTGATGTCGTGTCGTGTCTCCACGTACTGCAGCTCTCCCACATTCACCTCCACCCACTGTCGAATGAGCGGAGGGTGTCGGGGGTCCACCTCCATGTAAACACGACTGTTCACCAGAAGAAAAAAGAGATACAAAATGGATTCAAATTGAATTATCAGCAGAACAGGATTATCAGCAGTGACCTTGAGATGAGAGCGGAGGCATATATCTGGAACCGTATTCGCTGGAAGTCTTTTAAAAAGCGTAACTCATTAAAGAGGCAATAGGATACATGTGTTTTTCAGAACATGCTGTTCTTGTGACAAGCAGCCGCCACTGCCATTAGGAATTAAACCCAGCTGGGTTTGTATGTGCGTGTGTTAAGCAACGGGGTTCCTCACCCGTGATCTGACAGGATCTGTGGAGCCAGAACTAAGATCTGTTTGATCACTCTTAGGCCATCTTCACCTCCATCTAAAGCAGCATGGTCTTCAAATCTGGGAGCAGCAGACGAAACCAAAGCATGGCTGAAATGCAGCTGTACAATGTCACATATTTCCACAAAATACATTTCTAAATGGCACCTAACACACTCATGCAAAGTAATACTACATTTTATAAAGGGTTTATGAGGTGTTTTGATTACCCTAAAACAAATAGCAAAATTAGTACCAACAGTTTAATTTTTTGGCAAGAATTTAAATCTTTAAAATGCCCATTTAGCATTTACAACTGTTAAACAATTAAAAAAAGTTTGGACGCACTTTGCTACACATTGTCAACCAACAAACACAATGCAATAATTCCTTATTTAATTATATTTTAGTTTAGACTAAATAATAAAATAAAATAAATTCTGGTCATGGAGAGTTCAATTCAGCTAAACTAGCTAGCACTAGCTAGCCTAGCTTAGCAAAGTGGCAATAACTGCTATCTTTGCTCTGTTAATAGTAGAATTCATAATTTAAGGTGGTCAAAATACTTAAAATAAATCACACGTGTTACATTTTGAGTTAATTTTGCTTCATTGCTTTCAATGTATTTATTATCAGATGGTAGAAGCTGAAACAGTACATTTTGTTTTTGTTTTCCTTCACATTCTCAGATGTTCATGGAGGGCCAATGTGCAGTTTCGTGGTCAATATGTTAATGTTCTATTTCAGTCTGGTGTACAGTCAACCCTGTTTTCAATATGTTTCTGAGTAGGTATAACACCTTTTTATAACTTCCTGTGAAGCACATAATTGGAATAGTAACAGTTACTCAGCTCTTGGAATTGGACTTAAGATGAATTATCGTCTGCTGATCTGAATGCACCCGTGAATGATTTGAATAAGCCAATTCAATTATTTACAGCATGCTGTAAAATTGGGGCATATGTATTATCATTATCTACCATATGATAACAACTCTGTTGAACGGTGTGATCAGTACCAGCTACAGATAGGTAATTATTATTGCTGACAAACCCATGAATAAACTACATTATTACAATGTGTTTTAAGTACTTATAAGTTAAAGAGGGCTGAATGTATTTTAGTCACCTAAAAATTTCTGGTTCCAGTGACGCCATATCCTCTGAAAACAGGTATGGAGGGTTACTGACCAAAACTAAAACAGGACGGCAGAGGCTCAGCACAGTCTCTGCATCTGACAAAACACAAAATAAAGCTTTTTATTAGCAGCGGGCTTAGGTGTGTTATGTAAAAATATAGTATTTACAGGGTTTTCACTTACCTTTCATTATATCTAAATGATGAACCTGTAATCGGTCCTGAAGCCTCAATCTGTAGAAGAAAATCTATTATGTATTACTGAAAACCCTGATTTAAATGACATTATTCGTAAGTCTTTAACTAGACTATATACAATTAACAGTCAAGGATGTTTACAACTTGGTTTTCATGCGCCCTGGTGCAATTACCTCAACGCATTTTCTGTTGTTAAATCCACTGCATCCTGGCTTTGATCCAAGGCAACAGCTTTCAGCTAGTAAAAGAGAAACAAACACAGCAATTAAAAATTGCACTTTACCCTTCAGAAACAACTACCTCAGGCAGAATTTTTGTAAGTTTAATAGCAAGAATAAATTCATGCATTTTTACTATCGTACCATTTGTGAATACAAGAGACGCACAAGTAAGGCGCGACAGCCTAATAAAATTATGACCAGATAGTACAGAGAATGTTTTTGTCTGTGTGAGCGGAGGATACAGACAATGTTTATGATGTGTGGACAACAGTGTATTTTACTAAAAAGCCCTTTCACCGGACCACGTGTGTCTGCTGAATAGATGTAACTCATGATTTCTGTCATCATTATGAGTTATTTTTAGCCTCCAGATGTATTTATTTTAGTAAGAAAAAAATGTTTAATTTTTAAAATGTCAAAATCCACACATGGACATCACAAGATACCAAAAAGTACAAAATTACTGGCTAAAATAAAACGTGTTCAATTTATACAAAACTCATTATGCACTTTTTTTGAAACTCTGCCAGCTAATAATAAATACAATCCCTCTCTACTTACTGATCAGTTAACTGACTAATCACTGCTGCACTTATTTATGCATACACAAAAGCCAAGCTAAATGAGAACGTTGAACTCTGCACACCAGAGTCTGTTCTCCAGTCTTGGGGAGCAGAACTGCATTGTGTAATGTGAAAAAAACTTGAATAAAAATTGATAGATGTGTCATCAGCTGGGGAGACTGCAGAGTTCAACTTGGAAATTGAGTGTTTAGTTAGAAAGCAGTGAGTTTAGCAGACTTCTGCAGTCTCCTAATCTCTGCTTGAGGCTTCATTAGCTGCTACTTCTGTTACTAAGTGCTCGCTCAAAACAAATCTTTGGTTTCACTGGGTTTTCCACATGCAATTTTGTAGGGACTAAACCTTTTTTTTAAAAATTGGTCAATTAGTGCTGGGCGATATGACGATACATATCGTGAGAACGACAGAAAAGTGTCTATCCTGCCATTTCTCTTCTATCGTTTCTATCGTTTCTAACCTAATTTTATCAATTATTACAGCAAATATATCCTTAAATAGCCTGCGACTTTTCTTGTCACTGTGCATACTCTAAGTTTATATAAGTGAAAATAAAGAAGAAAAAAAAAAGATTTTTCGCAAAGAAACTCCGTCTTGTGGTTTTTGCGACATGACGTTGCTTTACGTTCTTTGATTCTCAAGCGGGTTTGCGACATGCTTTACGTTATTTAGCTCATGAGTGCTGAACGATGGACGCGCAATAGCTAGGGCTGGCCTGAATAGCAGTTTGTGGGCTCCGGATATTCGGGCCCTGCTAATGACGAATATTCGGTCCCCTCCTTAACGTCCGGGGGGGGGATTTTACGGACGGACGGAGGAACGACCCGAATATTCTGTTTGGTCCGTGAGGTCAGAGGCGGTGAGCTAACGGAGGAAAGAGACGAATTTTCGGCTCAGTTCGTAGTGCCCGACGGGGGGTGGTGGTGGTGGTGGTGGTGGTGGTGGTGGTGGTGGTGGTGGTGGTGGTGGTGGTGGTGGTGGTGGTGGTGGTGGGGGGGGGGGGGGGGGGGGGGGGGGGGTAATTCGCATTTCAAAATTAATATCCGCATACCACCGTCGGGACCGGATATTCGGGTCCAGCCCTAACAACAGGTTGAAGTTTCATGGAGAAAAGTAAGCAATGAAATTTTTGTCAAACTTTTCAGAGAATAACTGAAAACATACTTTATTGTGGTATACCGTGATATATATCGTTATCGTGATATAAAGATATAAATAATCCATATTGTGATATATGATTTTTTCCATATCGCCCAGCACTATGGTCAAGTATGTAATTTGGTTTTGTATATATTATTCTTGGTTCTTAATCCTCGTGTCGTCCTGCGGGTCAAAATGTTTTCACAGTGAAATTTCTGAAATCCACATTCTCAACATTTTTGGGAAATCTTTGAACATTTTTTGAAAAAAAAACAAATGTTAAAAATGTTTCTTAAGAACATTCACAAAAAAATCAACCAAAGTCCAGCAAATTTTGCTGGATTTTTATTTTTTTGTGAATGTTCTTAAAGAAAATAGAAGTTTTACTGATATATATGGAATCACTTTAGATATTTTTAGGATTTTTTTTGAAAGATTTTTACTAATTTTTTGAAAATATTTACAAGAATTTTCTTGCCAAATTTGGGGGATTTTTTATAAAAATAAAACTTTTATGGGAAACTTTTAAGGAATTATTGGAATTTTCTTCCTGAAGGTTTTTTGCAAGTTTTCAGAAATTTGGGGAATTTTTTGGCTGAATTTTTGGATTTTTTCAGACAAGGAAACAATATTTTTTGGTGCCCATAAATGAGGACAGCAGGACGTTTAAACTAAACTATATAAATTAATAATGTCAACCTGACTACTATACACCAACACACTGAGCTAAACCTACAGTGGTTATTTCACAAAATGGGTACCAAGTTTTAACAAGGAAGTTGGATGTGTGGACTGAAAAAACTTTCCCTGGATCTGATGTAGATTTTTGTTTGTTTTCAGATTGCCAGTCAAGAGTCTCTTAATGTCAGCATCATAATGGCAATGCTACCATGCTTCTGACTAGCAAATATGATTAGTACAACATGGTACATTTGATCATTACATGCTATTAGTTTTGCTTTTTTTTTTGCTAGAGGAAATGTCAGGACATCACAAACTATTTTAACTCATCCTGGGGGGAACCTCAATGTCTCTACAAATGTCAATGGCAACAACTGTTTCTGATTTCACCCAAAACCACTAATGTTCTGAACACTAAATTCAACAGCACATGTAATTTACAAACAAAGAATGTCTGTGTAAATTTTTAAACAATCCATCTCTTATACGTTGAGTAATTTCACGGATTAAGTAAACACTTGCTGGTGCGTGGGAAAAAAATAAGGGGTAACCCAGTTGGTACCATAATTGTATTTAGAAAACTTCACGGTCATCCATTCACTGGTTGCTGAGATATTTCAGGCAAAAGTGGACTGACAGACAATACCATTCCGAATACTGTTCTGCTCGCTAAATATAGCCTCTATTTCGCAGAATAAATGCATTTTCACCTGAGGCAGACTCTTCAGCAGACTAAGGGAAATGGCACCAGACCCACATCCCACTTCCAAGCAAGTATGCTGAGTGTCTGCACCCACTCCAGTCCCAGGCTTCATCAGCAGATCAGTAAGCACAAGTTCAACCAACTCCTGCGCCAACAAAAACACACAACACACTTCTGGTTAAGTGTGATTATTCACAGGGTTTTTATTGCACCTTGTGCACATATACAGCCTCTGTTTGTCCTCTCCAACCTCAGTTTCAGGTCTTGGTATGAACACAGGAGGCCTCATCTTCAGAGTCAGGTCTCTGAAGTCCCACTCCTCAATCACATATTGCACCGGCATTCTACACCAAACACATAGACTTGTGAGTATTCTCAGTAAAAACCATTAGAAGGCACAAAGATTTATGCAGGGACTTGCCTGGAGAGACGCCGAGTGCAGAGCTTCCACACCTGCTCTGCTGTTTCTTGGCTGAGAAACTCTGTTAACCTCTCGCGCTCCAGACTTTCTATCTGCATAAAGAAATGCCGCATAAATATTTCTCACATCTGTGAAATGTGCATTTGCTGAGACATTACATAAAGCAACACAGGATGAGCTCAGCAAATGTCTACTCACAGTTTTAGCTCCCAGCACATGAGCAATGATGTGCTGGCTGGACTGGTCAGGCTCCATCACACCTCGCTCCTCAAAGTGCCTCCTCCAGAAGTCCACCGCCTCAAGTGCAGTGATCCTGCCTGCAGGTAGAACTGGAGAGCTGCATGTTCGCACAGCGTGGGAACTCCAAACTCCCTGAAAGCACCACATATAAAAGAGTTTCTAAGTAGACTCAAATCAAAAACAATACATCCATTCCAACTGTGGTTTTTAGCAATGTGGTTTAATTCCTAATTGACATTTGTTTCAGACACGTCTGATTAACGTACACTGGAGACATGTCTCCCCTGCATTCATCAGTTCCAGCACATTGAAGGATTACATTAGGTTATGTGACATTATTATTAGACACCTAAACAGTCTAATACAGTCCAGAGGGGTTCCTACTAATCTGAGCTTATGTATTGTTCTTACATTTAAAATGAAGATGATACTTTTAATATTTTAAGATTTTTGAAACCTACCAAAAAATGGTGGCACGTAGCTTCTTAATTTTTTTCTGCTTCTTTTTCATTTGTTTCTTATCAAAACGAATGGAAAGTGAATGCCTCTGAGCTTTTTACTCTTAAACTAAATATCCAATTTGAGACTTGCAAACGTGCCAGTTTGGACATACAAAAATTAAATGAGTAATACATCCATAAGATAATATTCATACAAACAAATGATAAAAATAGGTTGAATTCTGCAGGTGTATATATGGGTACACAGAGAAACACTTGACCAATCAAGATTATATGGAGGACAATGAATGGCTGACGGATTTACTTTAAATAAATTATGGAGTTATTTTGATCCTTTGAGCAACTGTTTTTTGTTTTGTCACGACCTCACTCACTATCACATATTAATAAACATGTATCCCTGTTTTCTCTCAGGCCTATTATAATTCCTTCACATTTTTTACTGATCTGGTACGGGATTCAGCCTGCTGCTGGATACTTCAGAATGTTTTTTTTCATGCACATTTGATTCAGTATTTCCACAATAGGACTGAATTGTTTAGTAGTTTCTAACCAAATTTGCAATTTGAGCAATGGAATCAAGGATATACAGTATACAGCACAGTGGTTGTTAATTTATCTAACTTGATTGCAGAATGTTCAATACTTAGATGCTGTTCCTGAACTGATAATGTTACACTCACCTACTACATTGTCAGTTTTTAATTTTTTTTTTTCTTGGAGTTATTTCATTTTTGATAATTATTACGATAAATACATGATTTAAGTAGTTCATAACTTTGCGAAATTCGCTGGATTTTGGATGATTTTTATGTGAATGTTCTTAAAGAAAATATTAGAAGTTTTACTGATATATATGGAATCACTTTAGATATTTTTATGATTTTTTTGGAAGATTTTTATTCATTTTTTGAAAATATTTACAATAATTTTTTTTGCCAAATTTGGGGGATTTTTTTTTTAAACAAAACTTTCAAGGGAAACTTTTAAGGAATTATTGGAATTTTCTTTGTGAAGGTTTTGCAAATTTTCAGAAATTTGTGGATTTTTTTGCAGAATGTTTGGTTTTTTTTCCAGACAAGGAAACAATATTTTTTGTTGCCTGTAAATGAGGACAGCAGGAAATGTTAAACCCTAACTAAAATGTAAAATCCCATCAAAGGACAAATGGGTCAGTAAATTAACAGAGCCTCATTTATGCTTATTATTAGTATTTTAGCTGCTCCCAGTAGTAACAGACTGATCCTGACAGTGCTATAAACATCACATACTGTGACTCTGTCAACACTCTGCTCTTTTACTGTCTACAAAACATGTAATATGTCACAATACTTCCCTGAGACAAAAATCAACTAGATCAGTTACCTTTGGTCCAACACTCCTGCGGCCAAAACACCTGTATCTTGTACTTAGTGACCTTCTCCACATGTTTAACACAAACACTGTTTCTGCATCGTTATTCATTCAGCTTCATAGCACAGCTTTTATAGAGTCCAGCTCAAGTCGCTGCAGCACGACAGTTACGGTCAATGGTCCAATAACTACGCTGTATATGTCTCTTTTATCGCCCTACATGACATTTAAACAGCACTTTAAGGAATCGGACAGCACGATGGTTGACCCTGCGTGTTTTGTTTCCTGCACACGGCGCAGAAAACCTCTTCAAAGCTTCCCTTTAACGCAAACCGTCTCTACATGCGTCAAAGACTGCGCAGCAGTGACTCCAATGAATAGTGTTACATTCACGTACTGTGGAAAATATACTCTCTACAGCACTGTACACTACAAAATGGGCTAGCAAAGCGAGACTAAGTACACTGTAAACTGCAAGTAGCAGTGGATAAGATAGCATATTGAGCTAAAAAATATTGACGTAATGTAAGTCGATGAAAACGTGATAGGTTGATGCTAAATGCAACTGTTAGCTAACCTACCCATTCTGAAGCAGTTTGAAGCTGCCTTCCAGGGTCTTGTTCACTCACAAAACGGCTAAGTGATAATTTCATACAAAATACAACATAAATCGTGTCATTATTTTAATGTTTAAATGTTTTTTTGATACACCTGCAACAAATTCGTCTTTCGTCCGTTATTTGCGTTCGTAAGTCACGGAGAGTCCCTGAAGGCAGCAATGTTGTTGTTCCTGCTGGGTGCATGGATGTGGTGAATTGTTGGAGAGTTTGACAGAAGGGACGAGCACACGTTGGTTAAATTCATAAATAGCGCATTTGTTAGGCCGTCGTTTGACGTTAAAACTACCTCAATGTATTTTAAAATAAGTCACTAGCCGGCGTTTCAACGTTAAAGCTACAAGCTAGCGTGAGCTGTTATTGAAGGTAAACAGGGAAGACACAGCAGACTGAAACCATCTGGGTAGAAGTAGCAGAGCCAGGCGGGTTTTTACACCTCTGGATGAGGGTGTTTTGGCTCAGAACAGTATGATGGGCATGCCCACTCGAATAGAGTGTATATTTTTTAGTGAATTTCATCCAACTCTGGGCCCAAAGATAACATATCAGGTAAGTGTGCAGATATTACATTTGGTAAAATGGAGATCATAATTACACTGCAAAAACTCAAAATCTTCCCAAGTCTAGTTGTCTTAGTTTTAGTCAAAATGTCTCATCCCACTTGATTTAAGATAGATTCACTTAACAAGTGACATTTCAGCACGATGGAGGGACTTGTTTTAAGACAGTGCATCTTAAATTTCTTGTTAAGTCAAACAATCTTGAAATTATCTTGTTTTGAGTTGTATTTTACAAGAAAACTCAAAATCAGTTTAACTCTCGTGGCGTCCTGCGGGACAAAGCTGACCCGTTTTAAAGTTTGAAAATGTGGGAAAAAAAATATATTTTCACAGTGAAACTTCTGATGTCCACATTTTCAACATTTTTGGGAAATTTTTTGAACATTTTTGAACATTCACATAAAAATTCACATAGATTTTTTTTGTGAATGTTAGAAGTTTTGCTGATATATATGGAATCACTAGATATTTTTAGGATGTTTTTGGAAGATTTTTACTCATTTTTTGAAAATATTTACAAGAATTTTCTTGCCAAATTTGAGGGATTTTTTTGTAAATAAAACTTTTAAGGGAAACTTTTAAGGAATTATTGAAATTTTCTTCCTGAAGGTTTTGCAAATTTTCAGAAATTTGGGGAATTTTTTGGGATTTTTTTCAGACAAGGAAACAATATTTTTTGGTGCCCGTAAATGAAGTCAACAGGAGGGTTAATACATTTCAAATTAGGAGATTACATGAAATCAAAAATCTATTTTGAGTGAAAAACTACTATTTTTTTTAACGTGTGGCTTATTTTAAGACACCTAAGCTTGACAATCCTGGTAAAATAGAGTTTAAAATAAGTTTTCCCAGCTAATTTTTTGATCTCAGTATTCTAAATATCATATCTTATTTCAAGAAATCTTACCAAGCCATTTTTCATTTGTTCTATTGGCAGATTTTTTCCACTTATTTCAAGGTAAAACTTCCTTGAAGCTTTTTTTTTCTTGTTTTGAGAGGAGCATTTTTTCCAGTGTAGGAGTTTCACTCTGGGCAGTTATTATAACTATTATCATTATGATGACCTTCATAACTGTCCTTAGTGTTAGCTTCTTTCTGTATAAAGCATTTACAATTTGAATAAATATTCTTATTAATGTTAAACTGGATTTTTGGACATATTTTGTGTTTCCTGTGTCTTCTCCTGACAGGTCCCAGAGGAATACATTTCCCGGGAGCTCTTTGACACAGTTCAAGTTTATATTATCACCAAGCCAGAACTACAGAACAAATTAATAACAGTGTATGTATTCTAAATCCATTTATCTGTCTCCTTGCCATAATCCATTGTAGGCGTTGACTGATATTTTTTTTTTCAGGGCTGATACAGATTCAGGGTAGTCAATAACTGATATTTGAAACTGACATACAGTCGCATTAGAAGTGAAAATCTCGCAAAACACTAGTCTGACTCAGCAGATGTAGATCTTCCCATGACTGATTTAACAAAATTCAATCACACCAGAGTTTTTGTTCCTGTGTAGCGGTGTGATGATGGTGGGCCAGAGACCCATCGAGCCATGTAAGACTAGAAGATCACAGCCATGGACACGATGTGGTTGAAATGCCTTTGTTTATATATGTTTAATTGAAAGAGCGCTTTTGAAATGTTACCCTTTAGTACTGATTGGGTATTACACTCTATGTTTAACCAATCAGATTCTGCTTTGGGTGGGTAAATTGCATGAGAGCTATAGGAGGGCATTTTTCCATGAATTTGCTTTATAGTCATTCTGAAAAATGCTGACTATCAGATCCAATTATCAGTCAGACTTACAATTGATCAACCTTTAATACATTATATTGCTTTGTCTTAAAATCTCATTTATTCATGATTTCTTCGTAATGGTATGTCACTTTCTTTCCTATATCGAGTTCTAACGTCATCTCTTTTTCATTATACTTACAGCACTGCTATGGGAAAGAAGTTAATCGGCTGTCCTGTGTGCATCGAACATAAAAAGTATAGCCGAAATGCCCTCCTTTTTAACCTCGGCCTTGTTTGCGATGCCCAGACCAATACATGTGCCCTGGAGCCCATTGTTAAGAAGCTGTCTGGATACCTCACAACTCTGGAGGTAGTGAGCGATTCATTGTTGTATCTGTATGGGATTATTTTGATCATGTCGTTTCAGTGAGAGGTCTTTGAGATAATCTCTTTTGTATTTTTCTGCTTTGTTGTTTTGCAGCTGGAGAGTGGCTTTATATCTAATGAGGAGAGCAAACAGAAACTTTTACCGATCATGTCGACCTTGTTAGAAGAACTTAACGCCACAGGAGCCTGCACATTGCCCATAGGTATTATTATGATGATACATTTATGATGTATATTCAAGAACCATCAGTTCCTTTTACATATATGGTGAAGATGCAGTGGAATGCAAAGTACATGTTAATGTGTTAGATTAACAGCCCTGGTTTGTTGACTGTAAAAGTCTTCAAACAGTTTTGAAAATGTCTCCTGTAGCTGAAGATTTTCTACAATGGAATCATGGAAACACATGCGTTTTGGTTCTTAAATCTATTTATTATAGCTTTTTGGAAAATATGACTAAACTGCCGGGTCAATAATATATATACAGTAATGCTAATATTTGGTTAAACATCACTTGGTGCCGTCCACAAGCTTCTGGTTGTATCTTTGACTGCTCCTTCGACAGAGTTGGTTCAGTGAAAATAAATTTGTTGGCTTTCTGACGCAGACCTGTGTCTTCAACCCAGTTCACAAGTTCTTGATGGGGTTTAAAGTCAGGACTTCGGGGTGTGGTGCAGTGTGCAACCCTTTGGCTAATGTTTTTTGGTTTTCCTAAAGAATGTGGAGGCAATCCTCCTTCTTTATTATTCCGCTTACTTTGTATAAAGCTCTAGTTCCACTGGCACCAATCTGAGTCAAAATACTTAATTGTTTTTTTTGTGACAAAAAGACATGGGATTCAACAAAAAGTCTGGATGTGTTGCTAACTTAAAATTTTATTTAAACACACAGACTGACAAGGTGTTTTATTTCTCAGCTTCAATAAAATTATTTTTGTTTTAATATGTAATATTTTGTGTACACTACCGTAAAGTTTGGGGTCACCAAGGCAATTCCATGTTTTCCATGAAAACTCCCACTTTTATTCATGTGCTAACATAACTGCACAAGGGTTTTCTAATCATCAATGAGCCTTTCAACACCATTAGCTAACACAATGTAGCATTAGAACACAGGAGTGATGGTTGCTGGAAATGTTCCTCTGTACCTCTATGGAGATATTCCATTAAAAATCAGCTGTTTCCAGCTACAATAGTCATTTACCACATTAACAATGTCTAGACTGTATTTCTGATTAATTTAATGTTATCTTCATTGAAAAAACTGCTTTTCTTTCAAAAATAAGGACATTTCTAAGTGACCCCAGACTTTTGAACAATAGTGTATGTGTCATTCTTCCGCTGTTAAAAGATCTGCAGTGGGTGTTAACAAGCACCAGACATGACCCCAGTAATAAAATTAGAAATATCACCTTTTTGACTACATCAACAAAAACTGAAAATGTAGACGTTAAAGTAGAATGTATAGCAGAGCTGTTGTATTAAATTACGCTAGATTACACAGGTGTTCCAAATGAAGTGACTGGTGATCATATATAAAAGTTCACATTGAATGTACAGGCTTCTGGCTCTGAAGAAAAAGCATAGTTATTGGCAGCAGCAGTAGTTATGAAAGTTTTTTTTTTTTTTTAAAGTTGTCTCTTTGTATGTCTTTTAGATGAGTCTAACACCATCCACCTAAAGCTCATCCAGCTACGAAAAGATCCCCCGATAGTCCAGGAATACGATGTGCCTGTCTTCACCCAGTGCAAAGAGCATTTTATCAAATCTCAGTGGGACCTCACCACTCAACAGGTAGGCCTTTACTGTCGACGACAAGTGGCTGCTGATAACGAGTGACACTGAAATAAGGTGTAACAAAATTCTAAGAAGCATAAGAAGAAAGATCAGTGATTAAACACTTTTTATTGGCTGTGCATGAAGTACCATACGCAAGTCTTCTATATCAAGTATTATATAAATGGAAAGGAGTCATTAGTGTTGAAGAAGGTGTTTGGTACAATAATGTGTTATTGTTCTGATAGATTAACTTATTTTCAAGCTTGTAGTGGTTCTTATAAATTCAGCAATTAAGGTCATGGAGCTTAGTACAAGCCTTTAACCTTCTGCTGTGTGTTGTTTGCTACAGATCCTGCCCTACATTGATGGATTTAGACACATTCAAAAAATCTCTGCTGAAGCGGATGTAGAGCTGAATCTCGTTCGCATCGCGGTGCAGAATCTCCTGTAAGTATATTTCAATGAGTAAAGCACTACACAAAGTTAAGCTCACATAAGGGCAGCATTTTGGTGGTGCTGTTACAGTGGGAGTAAACCTCTATCCTATTTCTTACCAATGATGTACAACAACAAAGCTACACTTTTACACTTTTACACTCCTTTTTCTCCCGCAGGTATTATGGAGTAGTGACTCTGGTGTCAATATTCCAGGTATTAAACACTCGCCGTCCAACACATTTGGCCTTTTCCTCTTCAACTGTGCATCTGAAGTGTGGTGGAATAATTTATGAATGTGCGTTAGGACCACTTTTTGAGAAAACATTAAATTAACCCTCTCAACCCCAAGCAGTTTCGGTGCGTTGTGTTGCTCCAGTCATATTTTTGCTCTTTTTTTCACTGTAATATGCACCTTGTTGGAAACAGCACAAACCATGGTAAAAAGTAGAGAGAACTACAACCACAAAGTGGTTGGGCAGTATAACAAATTCAGAATGCCATAAATGATACAAAAATATGTGAAGAAAACAAAGAAACAAGGGAAGTTGTATTTATTTTCATATTTATTTAAAAAGAAAAATCTAAAATCAACATGTACAACATTTTTCCAACTGCCAACTGGAGTTACAAATACTGGACATAAATTGATGGCTGTACATCGTAGATATATTACTACTTCCATTGTTAATTTGTGTCCATACTTGTCTCCTCTCTGCTCTGTGGAAAAACAGCCTGCAGTTCAGCAGAATAATTCTTGAACCTTTTTTACATGAGTGTTGATCTCAGCTGAATCACTCATGACTTTTCAATTGCGCTGAGGAATGCAGAATATTTTTTTTTTGTTTTACAGAATGTTTTTCAAGCAAAGACTTTATTATCTTGCATTTTAGTTAAAAATGAGACATGTAGGATAGAATGATTTTGAATAAATATCATAATTTTAAGCTTATATTTGTTTCATTCTTCTGACTGAACTGCACAGCAGACATGAGTAGTTCAAGGGCTGTTTAAAATTAAAAGAAAAATAATTCACTTATTACAGTTTTCTCTGATAAATTATGTAATTTTAGGATTTTTTTTTTTTTTCAAACATAACATGGCTTTTAAGCCCACTGGCAGGTTTACTGTAATACTCTGAGAGAAAGATGTGATTGTTTAGACGTAACACCAAAGGACAGTTTTTATTGAAATATTGTGACTTTTTTTCTGGTAAATTTCCAACTTTATTCTCAGAATATTAAAATGTAATACCCTTTTCTTTCTTCTTTTGATTATTCTAGAAGTCTCTGATAGTTTCCTTATTAGTCACCAATGCATTGTGGTAACTATCTGAGAGTTGATTTGTTTTGGTTGGTTGTTTTGTGCCTTTTTTCCTTTCCTAGTACTCTAATGTGTACTGCACCACTCCCAAAGTCCAGAGCCTCATAGATGACAAGTCCATTCAGGAGGAGTGTCTCAGCTACGTCACTAAGCAGGGTAAGAACGAGTCATGATTAATGAATAAAAGTGTTATCTCTCTTTTATGATGTTCACTGCACACTCGAAAAATGCCCCTCTCCAAACAAGAAAAAAAAACTTATTTCAAGGAACTTTTACTTTGAAATAAGTGAAAAAATCTGTAAAAAAGATATGAATATGAAAAAAAAGATATGATATTTAGAATATTGAGATCAAAAAATTAGCTGGGAAAACCTATTTTAAGCTCTGCTTTACCAGGATTGTCAAGCTTAGGTGTCTTAAAATAAGCCAGATATGCTAAAAAAAAATTGGTAGTGTTTCACTCAAAAATAAGTTTTTGCTTTCATGTAACCTCCTAATTGAGATGTATTAACCCTCCTGTTGTCTTCATTTACAGGCACCAAAAAAAATTTTTTCCATATCTGAAAAAAAATCCCAAAAAATCAGCAAAAATATTCACCAAATTTCTGAAAATTTGCAAAACCTTCAGGAAGAAAATTCCAATAATTCCTTAAAAGTTTCCCTTAAAAGTTTTATTTTAATCCCCCAAATTTGGCAAGAAAATTCTTGTAAATATTTTCAAAAAATGAGTAAAAATCTTCTAAAAAAAATCCTAAAAATATCTAAAATGATTACATATATATCAGTAAAACTTCTGATATTTTCTTAAAGAACATTCACAAAAAAATCAACCAAAATCCAGCGAAATTCGCTGGATTTTGGTTGATTTTTATGTGAATGTTCTTAAGAAACATTTTTAACATTTCTTTTTTTTCACCAAAAAATGTTCAAAGATTTCCCCAAAATGTTGAAAATGTGGACATCAGAAGTTTCACTGTGAAAATATTTTTTTTTCCACATTTTCAAACGGGTCAGTTTTTTCCCACAGGACGACACAAGGGTCAAACTTATTTTGGGTTTTCTTGTAAAATTCAACTCAAAACAGATTATAAGATTGTTTGACATAACAAGATATTTAAGATGCATTGTCTTAAAACAAGTCCCTCCATCTGCTGAAATGTCACTTGTTAAGTGAGTTTATCTTAAATCAAGTGGGATGAAACATTTTGACTAAAACTAAGACAACTAGACTTGGTAAGATTTTGAATTTTTGCGGTGAACTGTTTCTTCCTGTCACTATCAGGTCAGAAGCGTGCCAGCCTGAGAGATGTGTTCCAGCTGTACTGTGGTCTGAGTCCAGGAACCACAGTCCGAGACCTCTGCTCCCGCTACTCGCTGCAACTTCAAAGGGTTGACGAGAGGTGAGTGTTGCCTATCTTACCAGTTCCCGAAAAGATATAATAAAATCTGGTCACAAAGTGACATCATACGTGTGTTATGTCATGCGTTTCTTCTCAGGAGGCTAATCCAGTTTGGACTGATGAAGTCTCTCATTCGACGGCTGCAGAAGTATCCTGTGAAGGTGATCCGAGACGAGAGAAGCAGGCCGCCTCGACTCTATACCGGTTGTCATAGTTATGATGAGATCTGCTGCAAAACAGGCAGGTTTTCAAGCTCTGTTTGATCCTGATGTAACTGAAGATGGGAAAACAAGTCTTCTTACCTTGTCCTCATTTAACAGGGATTAGCTACCAGGAGCTGGACGAACGTTTGGAAAACGATCCCAACATCATCGTGTGCTGGAAGTGACACAAAGCCATTGGACTGAAAGACACAGAGATGCCTCAACCAAAGATGCCTTTAGTGAGCGGAACAGTTTTACTGGAATAACTGTGAAAATGACATAGGGTTTTTGTCATTTTGTTTGCTTAGTTCTTTTTTAAAGCAATCTTGAATCTTTTCACGAAGAAATGGAATCAAAATTTCTTCAAGTCAAGTGATGAAGGTGAATTTTATGAATACTGTGCAGAGGAAAATATGTGTTTATGATGCAAACATTGCAGACTGGCTGTATATCAGCTCTGGTTACCTGGTTATATACAATACATTATTAAATTAAACTAAAGCTAAAAATGTCTGTTCTATTACTGGTTCCATATTCAGTTTCACTGATTTATTCCTGTGACTTATTAACCCTAGATCATCTAACTTTCATTACAAACCGATATCCTGACATAAAGGACAAAAACACATTATCCTCTGCAGTGGTACAGCCCCTTTGGCAAGTTTCGTCAGCCCTGAGACTTTAGATTTTATTTGGAATTTAATTATTTGAAAATGTTTGCAGCATATTTAATAAACCCAATTAAAGGTAGGTCGTAAAAACACACAAAATATCTTTGAAATTACTGCCAAATCACACTGATGCTGAAGTTCCCAAAACCAGCAGGCTGAATTTCATGGAATCAAATGAGTTGTATTAGAACAAAGTGTTTCACCAAACATCTAAAAGTTTACCTTTCAATATAATTTTGCAGCCATAAAAAGTAAGACTCAGAGTGAAGCCCTGGAGCAAGCAGATGTACAAGGTCTGATGTTATCAGATACTTTGAATAGCTTTGCATTTATGCTTGCCAACATTAATCTTTTAGTACAGATTTTATGTGCTTTTAAGTTACACATGGATTTACATTACATGCTGACTGTTCAGAGGAAAATGTACTGAGTAGTTACTTTAGATATCTAAAATTTGATTTGCAAAATGTGATTGGCTTTTGCATTTTTATGTAATTTTGGTAAACACCTCTTGGAAACGATTGAATAAGAACCCTCGTTTTCAATGGTACCTAGGCACATAAAATAAATCCACTCAGCAAAATGAGGTTGCAAAAACAAGAATTCATGCCTATATCAGCTAAAAACAAACTGAACAATGCTTTAAAGTAAAAATGCAAGAACAGACAATTCGACTAATATATTAATGGAACAATGTAATAAACAAAAATTAGCTCAGTTTTGATGTACAGCAACAGTAAAGTCAAGTCAAGTCAAGGTAAGCACTCATTAATCAATAATAGGAATCTAGTAATATCGTATTTAATGTACGGCCAATTTTTTAAAAAGTATTTGGCTGATACTAATACTTTCCTACGTTTCATATTTTTAATACAGTACTTTTACTTGAACTGAGATAAGTGAGTAATCATACATATTTTCACTATCACTGTGGACTTTTAGCCAAGTTTATAACACGCACTGTTCATGACAAATCTATGTTTGATACACAGATGTAGTTGTAGGTTTAGGTTGTAGGTGTTATTTGCAGATCTGTTGCCCCTCTATGGCGGCGAACACAAACTGCTCTGCGCGCCTGCGCTTGGTTTACAGTAACCATGACAACCACCAGACGCAACGGGTCTCTTTAGTTAGCATCACAAACAAGCCTACTGAAGTTGTGGTGAAAAATTACTTATTTATTACCGGGTGTCTTACAAAGTAGTCTCCTGCATTGACATGGAGACGTCGGTAGTTCTGCCAGTGGAAGCAGAGGGGTTCGTTCAAAGTCTGGAAACTTTCTCCCTCAAGGAAATCGGCTCTGAGAGGTGAGATGAACCAGCTAACGTTAGCAAGAGGCTACGTACGTTAGCAAGAGGCTACGTACGTTAGCAAGAGGCTACGTACGTTAGCAAGAGGCTACGTACGTTAGCAAGAGGCTACGTACGTTAGCTTAGCATGGCTAAAGTCGATAACGTAAACCGAGGAGAATATACTATATTCAGGAGAGTATAAGAAGTCGATTTAATACATTTTAGTTATGCGACATCAAATGTTTTCACTTAAATTTCTTTCCTTAGCAGAAGAGTAGTTTTTCACAATTTATTAAATGCATAAATAGTACTTTTGAAAGCAAAACAGGGGGAGTTAAGGTAAAGCATTGCCTGTAAGTTACATACATGAAAAAAGACAAAAAACACGTATAGGCTGTCTTCCTTGTCCCCTTCAGTCTCATTATCCGCTCCACAACAAATCAGTAAGTGAAGCTGAATTGTGTATTCACCACAATAATAATTAATATGCTGTTAACAGCATATTTTGCCATTTCAAGTAAATTAGAATGTTTCCAGAATTGAAACCTTTTCTGAAATCTGTCTGATGTGGCTGCAGTGATCTACGCTGCTTGTAGATCTTGATGTATATAATAATGGTGATTGGGAGGGGGAAAAAATATTTGTTGAAATCTTTAACTACTGCTGTGAAGTAAAAATAGGCCATTTTCTGAGGCATATACAGTCCAGACTGTGGACAATTAAAATTATAGATACGACAATAAAGTACCAGTATAGAAAAAATACAGCGTGCAACGTTCACTTTTTTAGCCGCGATTCCACAAGCATCTACTTGGCGCGGTACGGTTCGCCACTATTGTATCTGACTCGGCTCGTCTCGGTTTAGTTGTTTTTCCATATAGCCTCATCGTGGGTGGAGTCGTCATAGCGCAGCCAGCCGAAAGTCTCTAACGTCATTTGCGTGCGACACAAACGCAACATAACGGAGACGATGGTTCACCTGCTGCTCGGTCTGTGGCTTTCTGTCAGATTCAAAGTAATAGAAGAGTCGGAGAAAGCTGAGAGCGACGAGTCGGAACACTCAGGAGACACACAGGAGAGTTTGGGAGGCGATGCAGCAGTATCAAGCCGAAGACAAGAGGATATGAACGAGACGACATATGAGGGTAAGCTAATGCTAGTTCGCTAGCTATCGTGTATCAGTCCTGTGAACGACTCTGTAATGGCTGCAGTTTGTCGCTATTAGGTATTAAAATATGCATGTTGTGTATGTGTTTCAGGTGGCTCTCTTGTGAGACTTCATGGGATTTACCTGAAGCAGCAGCACATGAGCCTGCAGTGGCACAAGGTGTAGAGGAGGAGGACAGAGATGTACAGGATGCACTGATGCACTACGTGTCATGCAAAAGTTAGAAGTTATTCTTCTCGCTATACTTCTGTTTTTCTGTCCCCGGACCGCTATTGTTTTCTTTAATGCAATTCTGACAATAAACTTTTGTACCTTTTGCAGATGTGTCTGTGCTATTGTTTTATTTGTGAAGGTTAGCAAGATTACATGACAAATTAAACACCAAAACATTAAAACAGCTGTTTTAAGAAAATTCCAGTTTGATAAATTAGTATTGCTTTGGTGTAATTCAGTCAACGGAATTATGAACCATAAAGGAGTTTGTGTTAAAACATGTTAAATCCCATTAAATATAAATGCATTATTAGGGAATACAGAATTGTTTGGTTCAGACTGTTGACTCTTTTCCTACCAGTGTCTTAACAGACAAAATGAAAAGTTATGATGCAGTCACATAAGTCACAAAATAGTTTATTTGTCAGCAGCAAAATCAAAACTAATTACAATGTGCAAAGTACAAACTGATATTGCAAATTAAGTTCCTAAAAATAAGTTTTTTTTTCTTGTTTTGAGAGGGGCATTTTTTCCAGTGCATCTATGATGCTTATGCTCCTCTATCTACTAGCTTGTTTGCATTTTAAATCTTTCCTGTGTGCAACTATTTATAGAATGCACCCAACTGTTGAATTTGTTGGGTATGTTTAGCACACCATCTCCGTCTGAGTTTAGTTTTGTTTTGAGCCTCATTTTTTAAATATCTTTTTGTGTCCATTGTCACCTCATTATTCCTCATATTGACAGACAACCATTTTCCAAATCCAATTGGCAACTTTCAACTGTCATTCAACTGTAACCATGTCTGAGTCCTTTTGTTTCTGGGCTTACACTGAAAGATACACAGCTGTCCAAAAACCTTTAGCAGCCAAGTGTCCAGTTACTTTTAACCCTCCATGCAAATTTGGCACAGTGTGTTCAAAAGTCCACATCTCCATGAATTTTTTTCTATATTTAAGTAAATGTCCTCGTTTTAAAGCTGAGACTTGACACTTTAACGCAGCACTCATTACTTTATTTCAGATTTATTGTGCTGAAGTAGAGAGGCAGAAAGTGGATGTCTGCCCAAATATATGTGGTCTGGACTGGCTGTATTTTTCTGAAGGCAAGGCAAGTTTATTTGCATAGTACCTTTCATCAATAAGGTAATTCAAAGTGCTTGATATGACTTAAAATATTAGTGGGTAAGATATGAGCAAGATTTGAATAAACAGTTTGTATTTTTTACTACAATAAAGGCTGATCCATGTTGTAAAAGAAATGAGTCGGGGCAAACTTCTCGTCTCCTGGGAGTTCATTTCAGGAATGTGGTGCATGAAAACTCAATGTTAGTTCTGCGTGTTTACAGTGGGGAAATAAGGTAAACCTGTCACAGACAAACTCAGAAGTCTGAATGGTTCATAATGTAGGCATTCATAAAATGTTCCCTAACTCTGTGTTGTGTTGTGATTTTCCTCTGTGTGTTAACAGGTGGTTCAGACAGCATGAGTATATTGAGAAACTCAACATGCAGGCAATTCTGAATGCTTCTGCCATGCATGATGAATTTGTCAAGGAGTTCCTGGTGTCATACGGAAAGGTAACAGCCATCACTATACATATATCATGTTAAAATGTCAGTGGTTTTTGACCCTCGTGTCGTCCTGCGGGTCAAAATTTACCCGTTTTAAAGTTTGAAAATGTGGGGAAAAAAATATATTTTCACAGTGAAACTTCTGATGTCCACATTTTCAACATTTTTGGGAAATCTTTGAACATTTTTTGGTGGAAAAAAGAAACGTTAAAAATGTTCTTAAAGAAAATATTAGAAGTTTTACTGATATATATGGAATCACTTTAGATATTTTTAGGTTTTTTTTGGAAGATTTTTACTAATTTTTTTGAAAATATTTAAAAGGATTTTCTTGCCAAATTTAGGGGATTAAAAAAAAAAAAACAAAAAAAAACTTTTAAGGGAAACTTTTAAGGAATTGTTGGAATTTTCTTCCTGAAGGTTTTGTCAATTTTCAGAAATTTGGGGGGGGGGGGGGGGTGTTTGCTGATTTTTTTTAATTTTTTTTTATTTTTATCAGACAAGAAAACAACATTTTTTGGTGCCCGTAAATGAGGACAGCAGGAGGGTTAAACAAGCCCTGCAATTGTACAGCAAGTCTCTTACGGTGACAGATTTCCTCCTTGTTTCTAGATACCTGTCCTGGTCCATGAGATGATTGTTGTTGAGGTCTGGAAACAAAAAGTGTTTCCAATCTTATGTCAGCTGCAAGACTTCAATCCGCAGAACACATTTCATCTTTACATGGTGGTGAGTGTAAAATGAGATCTAAAAAGATAATTGTCATGTCATCATCTTTCATTTGTTCTCTAATGTCTCCTTCTTAGATCCACCATGAAGCCACAATCATAAACCTACTTGAGACAATAATGTTTCATAAGGTCAGTCAAATGTCTCTACTTCTATGTTATTAGCAGTATATTTTAAACATCTTAAAGATTTTATTTGACACAGAAAGGCCGTGGAAACTCTTTATTCTTTCTAAATATTGTTGTTTATTACACTTTGTGTGATACATTGAAACAGTCATGTGTCTTGTGCAGGATTCATGTGAGGCTGCTGATGATTCTGTTCTTGACTTGGTGGACTACTGCCACCGCAAACTCACCTTGCTGGCCAGTGAAGCAACCAGGGAATGTGCCGTGACTCATGACCAGCACAAAGTGATAAGCACTATTGAGGTAAAAGTTTGAAATGTATGTTTTGTTTGACATTGGTTAGACTCACTCTCACTTCAAACGATCAGTCACACCGTGTGTTTCGCTTTTGTGAAGGAGTTGCAGATGCAGAGTGCTGCTCTGGAGTTTGAAATCTCCCTGAAAGCTGTATCTGTGCTGCGCTACATCACAGATCACACTGACAGGTATGACAGTGGTGTCTGAGAATTTACTTACAATTCTATTCTGACAAGACAATATCATATTTCCAAATCAAAACTGTGCATTCACACTCAACATTGCTACAGAGATGCTGATGCTGAGAAGCACAATGCGACTGGCAAAATGAGTGTGTCTTCCTTTTCCTTTCAGTATCAGTGTTATCAGTCGTATGCTGTGCACACATAATGTCCCATGTGTGCTGGTTCAGCTGATTGACTGCTGCCCTTGGAGTCGCTGCGGAGACGGTAAGTCACAATGCTAGCATTTCAAATACATCCTTAAATTCTCTTATCTGTCGAGGGCATAATTTGACGTACAGAGAAACACGCTTATTTATTTTCTCTATGAGAGTTATTTGAAATGAGCAGCCAATTAGCTTAGCGTGCTTCATAAACCAAACAAAGGGTAAACAGCCAGTCAGTTTGATGGAACAAACCAGACATATTGTATTTTTTGGATTTTATTACCTTTGGGCAGAGCCAGACTCCCCATTTCCAAGTTTGTGTCCAGATGATGCTATAAACACTGTTGCCTTCAGCCACACAAAAGGTAAAATATGTTTTTGGCCTGGTAAGCAACCTTTCATTCACTTGTCTGCTTCCTGTCTCCTATTGCAGGTGAAGTACAAAAGTACATAAATGGTAAATGGCAGAAAATTCCTGCTGAAGATCATTTAAAGATGACAAAATTGGATGGCCAGGTCTGGCTTTCCCTTTACAATCTGTTATTAAAGGAGGACTGCCAAAGGAAATACGACTTCAACAGTTTCAACAAGAGCCAGCTTCTCAAGGTGAGTGACATTTAGGCTGACTTTTTGCAGCTTTAAGTGATTGTATTATAACCTTGTGTTCTGGGCCTTGTCTTGCTGCTTGCCTTGCTTTTTGCAGTATTTTACTTCATCAGTGTCTAAACTCATTTTGAATCTGATCAAACAACTCCTCTTCTTACTGAATATTAGCTGTAAACCGATGTTAAGGAAGTGTGCGAGTGCCAGATCATTGTCCTCCAACAACATATCTGATCTCCTCCCTTGCTTGGGCACAAATTCAGTTTCCAAGTTGTTTTGACTAAGATGTTTCCTCCTATTATAAGCTTTCTCATCCTCTTCCTGTTACATTAATTATATAACCAGAGAGCCTTGTGCATCCTCTTGTAATAACACTGTTTTTGTCATACAGACTCATGTTATTATGACTTTTTTGAAATTGTTATTTTAGCTGCTCTTTTATTTGTTATCCTTCATGTACAGCTCCGGGGTTTCTTGACAGATGTGTTGGTTGATCAGTTTCCAAACCTGATAGAGCTGCAGCGCTTCCTGGCTCATCTTGCCGTTACAGACGCAGCTCCTCCAAAAAAAGAGCTAATTTTGGAACAGGTACAGCCACACTCACTTATGTGTCCATACCTCTATCATATGAGTGTGTCCGTATGCATTTACTAGGCCTGTCGTCAGCTTAAACAGCCTTGATTGAGTAAAATTGCACATTGTCTTTAACCAGTCCATTGGTCATGGGACAATAGCATAAACTTGTTATCGTACTTGTTAGATGACTACACGTTATCTCTAGATTAACTTAATCAGCCACAGTGCACTGAGTACTCTCCACCTGCAAGCCTTGTTGGCCTAAATGAATTAGAAATAAACATAAAAAGCTAGTGTTTGCAGTATATTAAAACATTTTAACCTAATTTGACAATCGTGATTTAATGTTTGCATTTTGATGAAAGAGAAGGCTTCACGTCAAGCCTGATCTGGGTGCAGCTGCTGCTACTGGCAGACTCTGCAGCTATGGAAGCAGTTGCCGGATGTGTCTGTCATTTTCAAAGCATTATTAGACCAAGTCTATTGAAATATGACAATTGTAATAGGTTAACTTTTTAATCCTTAGGATTAAAAAGTTAAAGTTAGTTGTTGAGCTGTGATTAGCAGCTGTGTTTTGCAAAGTTTACTCTCGACTGTTTTGCCTATTTATTTGAACAAAATGCAGCCACACTGAAGACTTCTTTGACATGGCATGAATTGGTTTAAGGCTGACGTTCAGTAAAGATAAATATTAAATTGTCTACATTACTTTGGGGAGTTCACAGCCATGGAAATGCTGGGATTTTCAAAACACTTTTCCTCCTCATGAAAGTAACGCTGGCAACTGATCACTCAACCTGGAGACTACGGCCCTCACATTTATCCTCAACTCTTCTTTATTTATAGATCCCAGAAATGTGGAACCACATTGTCAGAGAGAACTCTGGGAAGTGGAAGGCAATAGCTAAGTATCAAGTCAAAGAAACATTCAGCCTATCAGAAAGTGACTTGATGCGTCAAGCACAGAGGTAATCCTGACAACACAAGTCCAACTAAGCAGTGATTTTACAGAGAATCAGCTCAGTCCTGCTCTAGCGCTGTGAATAATCATTATTTATTTTCACTAGATTGGCTCAGACATACAACTTGGATGTGATGGAGAGTTTACTTCCTGACAAACCAAAGTGTGGATTTTGTGGAAAAGGGGCTACAAAGAGATGCTCTCAGTGCCAGGGAGAATGGTACTGTCACAGGTAAGATTCAAAGCAGACACAATACTGGACTGTCAAGGTGAAGGGGAAGCACAGCCTGAAGGCAAAACGTAAGATTTACCAGTTCATCCACTTTCCAGCTCTCACCTGTGGTCAAGAGATTTGGGTTGTGACTGAAGATGGTTGACATAAGCTGCTGAAAATAGTGATATAATATATTTCATGTGTTCTTGCTGTATAAAGTATAATAATAGTAATAAAATATAAAGTTCAGTTGATGTTGTTGCTTTTTACAGAGAGTGTCAGGTGAAGCACTGGCCCAAACACAAGCAAACCTGCAAGCTCATAGCCGAGACCACAGAGACGATCCAGAGGGACGTGCACATCAGCAGCTGAGAAAGAGACATGGATGGAACCCTCACCGATGGCAGATGCAAAAGTTACACGATGGAAAGAGAACTGCTTCTGATTAATGCGTAAATCTTTGCTGGAAATCTTTATGCACCACTGCAGATTTTCGTTGAAAAAGCTGTAATAAAATCTTTAACTTCCTGAGTTCACTTTTTTTGCGGTCTTTTAACCAAATCTGTGTCTCTTTCATGAAAGAACCCAGGAAGCTTTCTCCACTTCCTTCACCTTCAACAGATTTTACACTTTTATGATCTTAGTATATGACAGTGGAAATCACTTTGTTACACAAGCAACCAATTTAATTTAACTCTCTCAAACCTGTCTTCTTGCCCCGCTCTGCTATGAGGAACAAGGATGTGCAGGCAGTTTTTAACAGCAACCAAACGACATTCTCTCTGCATTCAAGCATTCACACACTTTACCCTCCTGTTGTCTTCATTTACAGGCACCAAAAAATAGTGTTTGTTTGTCTGAAAAAAAAATCCGAAAATGCAGCAAAAAAATTCCACAAGTTTCTGAAAATTTGCCAAAAACTTTTGGAAGAAAATTCCCAAAATTCCTTAAAAGTTTTATTTAAAAAAAAAAAAAAAAAAAAAAAAGTCAAAATTTGGAAAGAAAATTCTTGTAAATATTTTCAAAAAATGAGTAAAAATCTTGCAAAAAAAAATCAAAAAAAATATCTAAAGTGATTCCATATATCAGTAAAACTTCTGATATTTTCTTTAAAAACATTTACAAAAAATTACCAAAATCCAGCAAAATTCGCTGGATTTTGGTTGATTTTTCTGTGAATGTTCTTAAAGAAAATATTAGAATTTTTACTGATATATATGGAATCACTTTAGATATTTTTAGGATGTTTTTGGAAGATTTTTACTCATTTTTTGAAAATATTTATAAGAATTTTTCTTGCCAAATTTGGTGGATTTTTTTAAAAAAAATAAAGCTTTTAAGGAAAACTTTTAAGGAATTATTGGAATTTTCTTCCTGAAGGTTTTGCAGATTTTCAGAAATTTGGGGAATTTTTTAGCTGAATTTTTGGATTTTTATCAGGAAACAATATTTTTTTGGTGCCCGTAAATGAAGACAACAGGAGGTTACTTCTAGGCTTGACTACTGTAATTCCTTATTATCAGGTTGTCCCAATAGCTCTCTGAAACATCTACAGCTGATCCAAAATGCTGCAGCCAGAGTACTGACGGGAGTTAGCAAGAGAGTTCATATTTCTCCTATATTGGATTCTCTTCATTGGCTTCCTGTTAAATCTAGAATAGAATTCAAAATCCTTCTTCTGACATATAAAGCTCTTAACAACCAATCTCCATCATATCTTAAAGACCTGATAGTACCATATTATCCTAGCAGAACTCTTCACTCTCAGACTGCAGGCTTACTTGTTGTTCCTAGAATCTCTAAAAGTAGAATGGGAGGCAGAGCCTTCAGTTATCAGGCGCCTCTCCTGTGGAACCAGCTCCCAGTTTGAGTTCGGGAGGCGGACACCCTCTCTATTTTTAAGACCAGGCTTAAAACCTTCCTTTTCGACAAAGCTTATAGTTAGGGCTGACTGGGGGACCCTGACGGGGTATGCTTGTGTTTTCATTTGCACAACTGACTTCCCCTCTTGACGTCCCTTAGTTCTGCCCCTAGTTATGCTGCTATAGGCCTAGACTGCTGGGGAACCTCTCTTGATGCACTGAGCCCTTCTCTAACTACCTATGTATTTACTACATATACCATTATTGCATTACATTCACTCTGTTTCTTTCTGTGTCCTTTCTCCGAGTGTCCCTGGTCCCAGAGCTGGATGCTGGATGCTTCAGATGTGTGGCTGTGTTTTATGGTCCTTGTGTCCCACCCCCCCACCTCTCTATCTCTACCCCTCTATCTGTATCCCTCTATCTCTACCTCTACCCCTCTATCTCTACCTTTCTACCTCTTCTGTCCCTCTCAACCCGCCCGGCCAGCAGGCAGATGGTTCCCCCCACATTAGAGCCGGGTTCTGCTCGAGGTTTTTTTCCCTGTTAAAAGGGTGTTTTCCTTGCCACTGTCGCCTTTTGGCTTGCTCTGGGGGTCAGGCATATGGGTTCTGTAAAGCGTCTCGAGACAATTTGACTGTAATTGGCGCTATATAAATAAAATTGAATTGAAAATTGAATTGAACTGAGAGCTCTCAGCAGTTTTCTACCCATTTAAGAACAGGACAAACCGAACAAGCTGTTGTATCGATTTGTCCACGATTTCCTCTCATGTGTCCATTTTAAGGAGTTTGCAGTCAACCGAGGCCGACTCAGAATCACTCCCACCGGGAAGATCTGTGAAGGAAGGTCCACCCGGCTGGTCCAGAAGCTCCGGTCCAGCAGAGCAGCGTCAGGATGGAGACGTAACCGGGTGAGTTAACTAGAGAGGCGACACATTCACATAGAAAATCCAACAATTCCTTCTGTTTTTACAGTTTGTCACTCTGGTAAATGGTGTCATTTTTCAAAGCTGGTGGGTTTTGGGCTTCACAGATTGAACCTAAATGCTTTTCTTAAACAAACTGCTGAGCTGCTGCACAGTGAAATGTTTGAGTGGAGCTCAGGATGAAAGCATCAGAGCTGTTTTACATGTTTTTATGTTCAGCTAATATCATTTCCTCTGGACAATGTTTGTGGTGTTAGAAGTGGACGTTTGTAGGGAGTTTTCAGTTGTGATACTTAAATGCATAAATATTTGCAGTGGTGGTTTCACTGCAAGCATCTACTGATGTCACCAGTGAAGTAAATAAAAACAGCATTTGTTGAACTTTACGCCTCTCAGTGTCTGCAGTTAGTTTAGCTGAATCAATGCAAAGATATTTCTATTTTTCTACATGACAGGAATGTCAGTGAAATCCAAATGCTAAGAATAAACAAGTGATCTGCCTGGTCACAGATCCCACTTTAATCCAAAATAAAGACTTTGCAAGGAAATGAACTTGAAATATGAGCCACCAGTAAAAGTTGTGATCAGACAGAAGGGCCTGTATTTTATCTTTGGAGAAGTTTAACATGTAAGTTTGTGCAGCTGATCAGTGGTGAGGCCTGTGGATGACTGGAGATGTGTGTGGACACTTAGACGAAGCAGCAAATGTGTTGAAAATGAGTTGTCTTCTCAGAGTCTTGAAGATGTTTTGTCAGAGCTAAGAAAGAAGTAAGACATCCTGCAGGTGATTGTTGAGTGGTGTTGAGGAATTTGAATGTAGAGGAATAGCAAAGAGATTTTGAAGATATTTAAGCCATAAGTTGTATTTTATTTGTTTGCTGTTCTCTCCCATTTGTAGTGAAGAGAAGTGATTTGACATGAAGAATGTGATTTGTGTGGCTTTGAAATTGTGTTAAAATGTAAAAATGAGTGATGAGGAGAAGAGTGTGACTTTTTAGTATTGTGTTTTTTAGCGTGTTCTTTAAAAGTTGTAGGTAGATTATCTTCTTTTTTTGATTTTGTGGATTGTTTTTTTTTCTTTCAGTGTTGATGTCACCGCCTTGACGAATAGAAGAAAAGGGCAAAATTTGCCAAAAATCTTTTCGTGCCTTCGTGCCTTCGTGCCTTCGTGCCTTCGTGCCTTCGTGCCTTCGTGCCTTCGTGCCTTCGTGCCTTCGTGCCTTCGTGCCTTCGTGCCTTCGTGCCTTCGTGCCTTCGTGCCTTCGTGCCTTCGTGCCTTCGTGCCTTCGTGCCTTCGTGCCTTCGTGCCTTCGTGCCTTCGTGCCTTCGTGCCTTCGTGCCTTCGTGCCTTCGTGCCTTCGTGCCTTCGTGCCTTCGTGCCTTCGTGCCTTCGTGCCTTCGTGCCTTCGTGCCTTCGTGCCTTCGTGCCTTCGTGCCTTCGTGCCTTCGTGCCTTCGTGCCTTCGTGCCTTCGTGCCTTCGTGCCTTCGTGCCTTCGTGCCTTCGTGCCTTCGTGCCTTCGTGCCTTCGTGCCTTCGTGCCTTCGTGCCTTCGTGCCTTCGTGCCTTCGTGCCTTCGTGCCTTCGTGCCTTCGTGCCTTCGTGCCTTCGTGCCTTCGTGCCTTCGTGCCTTCGTGCCTTCGTGCCTTCGTGCCTTCGTGCCTTCGTGCCTTCGTGCCTTCGTGCCTTCGTGCCTTCGTGCCTTCGTGCCTTCGTGCCTTCGTGCCTTCGTGCCTTCGTGCCTTGCTTATGGGTAAATCTCCTTGTTTTCCTTTTTGCCAGGATCCGATCCGATCCGATCCAGTCCAGTCCAGTGACACTCCACACCACAGCGGGGATTCGAACCATGACCATCCACATGACAGACACACACCCTCTGTGTGAGCTATCTGTCACACAAGCTCCCTGGTGGAGTTTGTTGTAATGATGGTTGCAAGAGGTTGTCATGCAGCCAAAGTGTAAAAAGAGCCTTGAGCTGGATTCTAACCAAGGACCTCCTGGATGAGAGGCAGATAACTTACCACTGCACTATCCTTCCTACTGGGTGTAGCTGTTAGTTTTCGTAAATGATGGTACACAAAAGTATTAAGGAAGTGAAGATAATAAAGGTACTAAGGTACCGGGGAGGCAAAAAACTTACCTCTACACCACCTGTCCTACAAGATGTTGCTCTAACTTTGCTTAAATGATGCTATCAGTTAGTACTGGCGCAACCAAACGACAAATAAAAGGTGTGAGTGGAGATCTGAATCATGTCAGGTTTGTTTCTGACACTGAATACACCTGATCTCATCTGATCTGCAAAGCTAAGCAGGGTTGGGCCTGGTTAGTATTTGGATGGGAGACTACCTGGGAATACCAGGTGCTGTAAGCTTTTTACTTCTCCTCACAACCTGAACAACACACTGCTAGCGACAGCTATCAACTAAAACCTCTTGGTTTCTTTATTATACACTCTATGAGGTGGATAAGCTGCAGCTCATGCTGATTTATTGCTGCTTCTGGTTGGAGCCAAAGAACAAAGGCTTCACCTGTTGGAGCAGCTGATGTCCTGCAGCCTCTTCACCACAGAAAGCCTCTGACAGCTTCAATTCTTTACACTCTGACTGCAAGACACCAATCACATAGGAACATTTACATGTATGGAACAAAGAGCTGAGCTGACACTCAACATATGTTTGAGCATTTATTGATAAAGACATTCAAACATGTCTAGAGATAGAACACCAACGCACGGTGTAAGAAAGGTCAGAACAGACTTCACCTGCTCAGGAAACTGAGGTCCTTCGGGGTGCAGGGAGCAATTCTGAGGACCTTTTATGGTTGTGTGGTGGTATCAGCCATCCTGTATGGACTGGTCTGCTGGAGCAGCAGCATCACGGCTGCAGACAGGAAGAGACTAAAGAAACTGGTTAAGAAAGCAAGCTCTGTCCTGGGCTGGTGGTAGACAGGAGGATGATGACAAAGCTGTTGTCTATCATGGAGGACATCTCCCACCCCCTGCAGGAAACAGGACCATCACCGGCAGCTCCTTCAGGGACAGACTGCTTCACCCACGATGTTTGAAGGAGGTCCTTCCTTCCTGCAGCAGTCAGACTGTGTTCAATCAAGCCTGCTCCCAGTAGTTCAGATCACCCATGAAGTAACTGCAATAAAATGTAAATAAGTCAATATGTGCAATTTCACAGGGTTTTTTTTTTTTACAAGCATTTCTATTTCTTCTCTAAGGAGAAAGCATCTATTTATATCTGTGCACTGAGTGCTGCTTTTTTTTTTTTTTTAACTTTTTTTCCTATCTGCTACTGCCACACTGAAAATTTCCCCACTGCAGGATCTACCTATCCATCCATCTATCTATGGTCCATCTACCTCCCTACCTATCTATCCATCCATCCATCCATCCATCCATCCATCCATCCATCTATCCATCCATCCATCCATCCATCCATCCATCCATCCATCCATCTCTCTCACAGGTGTGGGGGTTGATTCACCTGTTCTCAATCACCTTAATCCACGAAGGCCCGGTTCTTCATTCTTCCGCTCTCTGCCAGACCACAGACTTTGAAACCAGAACCTTTCTCCTACAATTAATCTGGTTTCCCCTTTTTGTTTTCACCTTGGTTTAGTTATCCTTTCTGTGTTGGTTTTAGTTTCATTCGTTAAATAAACTCCTTGTAATCTTTGACCTGTGTCTGCAGATGTCCTGTGACACCAATGATCCCATCTGATATTTAGCATGTTTTCAATTATTGGTCCCATTTCTTAAAAAAAAAAAAAAAAAAAAAAAAAAGCCCCCTGAAATCTGATCAGATAAATGAATGTGAAACTACTTTGGGTCTGCTGCAGCTGCCTCCCTCTGATCTTGTTCCTGCCCACAGCACAATCTGATCAGTGAAACACTGAAGGACAACTTCAGCATGTAAAACATAAATAAGCAAAGGCTGCAACTCGTGATTATTTTAATTTTAACTTAACTTTATGTGCTGTTCAAAAACTTTATTTTTTCTGCAAATGTGTAGTGATTCCAAATCTTGGTTATTGATCTCCTTGATTACAAAAAAAATCTGTATCGACCCGGAAAAAAAACAAACATGTCAGGCACCCTATGATGTTAACTGTTTGCCTGAATGTTTTTGTTTAAAATCCTCAGTAATAACCTTTGACTGGTTGCTCTTAACCCTGTAAAACTCACTGCTGCAAAAATACAACATCAGCTTATTTTTTAATTACTATTTTCTATTATATATATCTGAAATAAACCCTAATCTGTGGGTCTGACAGCAGCGTGAGGTCAAAGAAGCTGCCATCAGCTGCTGCACTTCTGTCCGTCCAGCAGATGGAGCCATGGAGCTGCAGTCAAGTGAAGAGCAGCACAAGGCAACCACCACTTCCATCCACTGACGCATTCAATTTGACTGACGCTAATGTTTTATTGACTTCCAACCACTAAACCAATATGATCACTGATGCACTGAGCTGAAGAAGTAATGTTACATTTCAAACATAACTGGGGAAATAACCGAAACTTCTTCCTTAGGAAAGGAGAAAGTATAAGAGTATAAAGGCAGTGCAAGAATAAATAAGAAAAAAACGGTGCAAAAATTGCCCATAGCATTATATACAGATGACTTTATTCTTAAAAAAAAAAAACAACAAACATGTAGAAGACTATATACAGAGGATCAGGTTTCAGGTATAGATAGATCGACAGATGAATCCTTACTGTGAAAATATTTAAAGACATTGAACATTGTGCAATATAAGGTCAGTCAGCAGCCTCAGTTCATGCACCAAGAAAACTTTTATGCATTTTTTAAAAATAAATTTTCTCCATTTACAAGGCAGGGAGATAACCGAAACTTCTTCCTTAATAGTTCCTGTTTAGTTTGTATGCTGTGGTGTCAGGATTACTACACGTGGAAATGAATATCAAATTAAAATCATTTCCATATCTTGACAAGTTGTTGCGATCAAAAAGTAAACTAAAGCTGCAAGCAGCGTTGGACGGGTCCTCGCATCCTTGCTGGTCGGCGAATCCACGCACATCCACCAGGTGGCGCTGCGACCGAGAGTGCATGTCGGCCTATGGATGCGATGAGGGCTGGACTCTGATCACACGTGCAAAATTTCAGGCAGATTGGAGCATATTCAGGCTACTTCTAGAGCTTTTCCTGTCCATCCACCAGGTGGCGCTGCGACCGAGAGTGTATATTGGCCTATGGATGTGATCAGGGTCAGACTCTGATCACACGTAAAATTTCAGGCAGATCGGACCATGTCCAGGCTAGTTATAGAGCATTTCCTTCCAACCACCAGGTGGCGCTGCGACCGAGAGTTTATGTCGGCCTATGGATGTGATCAGGACTGGACTCTGATCACACCTGTAAAGTTTGAGGCAGATTGGAGCATGTTTAGGGCAGTTACACAGCAGTTGATGTTTCATGGCGAAGCATCAAAATTCACGAGGCCGCCATGGCCACGCCCTCAGACTTAAGGTGAGCATTTTGATAACTTTTGATCACCCATGCCTGGACTACATCCTGGCCGAATTTCAGCTCTCTCGGTGTTACCCTATGTGAGTTTATAGCTTTTGAAAATGTACAAAAATGACCCAAAATCGTCAAAACGTATGACATATAATTCAAAATGGCCGACTTCCTGTTGGGTTTTGGGCATGGCTGTCAATTACATTTTGGTGTGTCTTGACGAGTTACATATGCCTACCAAGTTTCATAATTCTAGGTGACACGTACTGGCCGTAGTAAATGTTTGAAATTTTCCAGGTGGCGCTATGGAGCCATTTTGCCAAACACATGTGCAGTTTCCCTAAAATCTGAAATGGGTTGCCGGTCCAGATATGTGTGGTAATTTTGGCGAGCATTTGAGCATTTTTAACCTGTCAAAAAGTACTTTGTTTATTCCGGCAACGATACGTTGCCACGGCAACAGCGTTTTATGAATCGTCAAAATCTTCACACTGTGCCATCGTCAATGTGTGGTCACTCACCTGACCAATTTTCAGAATCATATGACAAAGTATCAGGCAATGGCACGTGCAAATGTAATGACAATTTCTTCCTGTTGCCAATAGGTGGCGCTATGAGTATTTCTAAATTTATGAATGTGGATGTGTTCAGAACCGGACTGGTGTCCATCACATCAAGTTTGGTCCAGATTGGACCATTTCCAGCTGAGATATTAATAATTCAATTTTCATGGCAAGAAATCGAAATTCGCCGCCACAGACACGCCCCTTGACGACGAGTCACCATTTTCTCTGGTAATCATCATCAATGTGTTCAGGCTTATGTCAGCACATTTGAAGTAATTCTGGTCAACGTGCTAAAAATAGTACATCAAAATGTAAAAAATGTCTATTTCTTGCTACCACAAGGTGGCGCCAGGGCTGGACTGGGATCAAGATATGGCCCTGGCATTTTTGGTCATGGTGGCCCACCATGATTATTTATACAATATGCCAAGCCATACGACATATCAGAGGATATATGTGCACATTGTATTGTTTAAAAAAAAAAAAAAAAACATGCAGCAGCCTACGTGGAAGAGAGTAACCATGTAAAAAAAAAAAGATACACTCTGTCACTTCTCACAGGGACTTTATTCAAAATTTTATTACAAACTGTCAAAATTACCAACTCGAATTGAAAGTGGAGCTCTTCACCAAAATGGAACCTTAAAGTATGAAGAGAGAGATTGAGAGAGAGAAAGATAGAGAGAGAGATGCATAGATGATCAAGAAAAGAAAAAGCTGGAATCAGTGAAGGTATAGTTTTAAAGCTAATGTGACCTCGTCGATCTGTCCCTGCTGTGTCACGTCTCTCCCTCCGTCCTCCTCCTCCTTCTCCTCCTACTCCTTTTCCTCCGACTCCCCCTGAACTTCGGCTTCTTTTTCTATCATGGCAGCAGCAGTCGCTGCCGCAGGTGAAGTAGTGGAAGCAACGGCAAACATGTCACTTATTTAGCAGCATTTTGCTGCATCGACTTGCAGGCTTTTAAGCGTTTATTCGCGCAATTTTTCAGCGCCCCCCTTTCGTTTGGGCCGTTTCTCCATCTTTGCTCCTCTCCACTTTCGGCCAACTCAAACGGCAAAATTTGATGACTTTGGTCAAGAGGCCGAGGAGGGCTGAGAGATTTCATTGGATTAGTCCAATGTCCTTCCAAAAAATTAACCAATGGGCCGTCGCGATCGACAAAAAGGATTTATATTTATATATGATGGTTAAATTATGACACCGCCTGTGCCGGCCCAAAAATGTGCTTCGGCACACCGGGCATCGCCCGGTACGCCAGATGGCCAATCCAGTCCTGGTTGGGGTTAAAATGTAGTCAGAAGAAGAAGAATCAAGAAAGAAACGACATAAAAAAATGACATTAAATCAAAGGGAAAAAGTTGAGACAAGAAAACATTTATAAAGTAGGAAGATATAAAAGTCGAAGTAATTTAAGAAGTTTATTTAGTAAGTAAAGATGTAACTTTGTAAATAAGTGTTGTAGTCTATTTCACTTATTTGATCGATAGGTGTAGTGAGAGACAGGCAGAAAACGGGGTAGAAATAAGAATGTGGACAACTCATACAGCACGGGGTTGCAAGCGGGAATCGAACCAGGGCCTCAGCGTTGAGGACCTAGTGCATGCGTGAGTGATTTAATCCGTAGAGCTATATGTACACACGTTATGTGCTTTTAAACGTGTATTCATCCAAAAGAAAGTCTAGGGGTAGGGTTCGAGTTGGAGAGGAAGGTCCTGACAGTAGTACTGTTCAAAAAAGAATTATTCAAAAAAATAAAATTTGATCATAATTTAATAACAAGCCACTACAGCCAAAAACTTCCTAAAATGAAGTTGTTTTTTTTCCGTCCGCATCGTGGTTGAAAAAGGTTACCTTTAGGTTAGCTATATCGACGATGCGGACGGAAAAACCGCGAATTAATTTCTCAGAATATTCGGCTGCTTTGTTTTAAAATTAAAAATATTTTTGTGTAATTTTTAATTTCCCGATTTTTCATTACAGCTGTAAGGACCTTGCTCATTAACCCTAATCTCACTCCTTGACTAACTATTGGATTTATACACGTTTTCAAGACCCCAACATGCGTGCTCATGTAGCTCTACGGGTTACGCCTCTGACGTATGTACTAGGTCCCCAACGCTGAGGCCCGAGTTCGACTCCCGCTTGTACACCCCATGCTGTATGAGCTGGCATACCTCTTATTTCTAACACCGTTGTCTGGCTGTCTCTCACTACGCCTATACAAACAAAAGGTGAAAGAGACTAGTACACTTATTTACATAGTTCTATGCTTCTTTACAACATAACATCTTAAAGACAATAACACTTTCACTAGGAATTACACACAATTTACTATGAACACTTTAAATATACAATTACACATTACAATCTACTACAAGTTCTTCACATTACAAACTACAAGAGTTTAAACATTTAATATTGAAAATAATATTTTTACTCATCACATCCAATAATACTTTTCAGTCAACAATTACACATTAAAAAGACAAAACAGTTGTACATCTAATCTAATATTATAAAATCATGAAGAATGACAAAAGACCAAAACTCAACTTTTAAGATGAATCTAAATACAGACAAAAAATTTGATAAACACCTGTGACACTTTTGAATATCAAATTACACAGAAGACACAATAACAAAATCCAAACAAACACATAAATTTACATATCTTAAAACGTTTTCTATTCTGAAACAAAAACATCTGGTTGTTTCTTCAAACACTTCCTCTTTCAATGTTCTGGGTTGCACTATGAATTGATTTACTAATAACTCTTTTCTCAAAACTGCTTCCCTCATAAAGTCTACTAATAGTTGAAATCATTGATCAAACTAATGTTACCTTCTGATCACCACTAACTATACTTTTCAGTGAATACAATCAAAGTTTCTTCACCATTTCTAAATATCACACATGTGAACGTCTCACCAATACTCAAATGGATACTCTAAATGTGAAATCAAGACTAATGTTCACAAATTTTAAGTCTTCAATTAAACAGAAATTTCTAACTAACACAGAAGTACTAAGACACTTTGCACATTGCAGTCCTCAGACTATCTGACATTTCTGACTAACAGACAACTACACATGGACATAGAAGACACAAATCCTTGGACTATCTGAAGGTTCTAGTTTACAGACAACTACTGTGAAACTTCGAAAATTTCAGTCCTCACACTGTGTGAAAGCTCATCTCCTCAGGACTCAAGAGGTCTGTACACTTTAAACATCTTGGAAATCACGTTTCAACCCTCCAGCACAAAGCCTAAAGTCCAACCTCGTGTCAAAAACTGTCGACTCCAAACTCAAGTTAAAAATTAAAGCTGCAAGCAGCGTTGGACAGGTCATCACATACTTGCTGGTCGGCGAATCCACGCACGTCCAGCAGGTGACGCTGCGACCGAGAGTTTATGTCGGCCTATGGATGTGATCAGGACTGGACTCTGATCACACGTGTAAAGTTTGACGCAGATTGGAGCATGTTTAGGGCAGTTACACAGCAGTTGATGTTTCATGGCGAAGTATCAAAATTCAGGAGGCCGCCATGGCCACGCCCTCAGACTTAAGGTGAGCATTTTGATAACTTTTGATCACCCATGCCTGGAGTACATCCTGGCCAAATTTCAGCTCTCTCGGTGTTACCCTTTTTGAGTTTATAGCTTTTCAAAATGCACAAAAATGACCCCAAATCCTCAAAACATATGACATATAATTCAAAATGGCCGACTTCCTGTTGGGTTTTGGGCATGTGTGTCAATTACATTCTTGTGCGTCTTGATGAGTTACATATGCCTACAAAGTTTCATAATTCTAGGTCACACGTACTGGCCGTAGTAACCGTTTGAAAATTTCCAGGTGGCGCTATGGAGCCATTTTGCCCCACACATGCGCAACTCCCATAAAATATCAAATTTTTCGCCAGTCCTGATGAGCATGCCGCGTTTCACGCATTTTGGGGTATGATAAGGCCGCCAAAAATGCAATTCAAAAGACGGTAAAATAATAATAATAATAATAATTCCTTGCATTCCAATAGGGTCTTCGCACCGTCGGTGCTCGGACCCTAATAATTCCTTGCATTCCAATAGGGTCTTCGCACCATTCGGTGCTCGGACCCTAATAACATCACATGGCAGGGCTGGCTGTTGCATCTTAGTGGTTTCGATTGTGTTTGTAGTTTTACTTCTATATTTTAGGTTTTCGCTGTGGTGGTAAATGAAGCCCAGACCTATCACACTCTGGTTTGAGGGCGGGGGACTCTGGCTGAGCTCGGACTCAGAAGCACCCCCTATTTGAAAACATTCCGGATGTCGGAGCAGCTCAGTCTCATCTCACTCTCTCCGCTTCATGATGGGCCGCTTCCTCCTTCAGCTCAGCCCCACAAAGCAGATGGTTGTTGGGGCAGAGGAGGCGCCGCTGTCCCTCTGATGGTACCGTCTTAAAGCGGATCCGAGCGCTTTGGTTTTTCTGCGTCCAGGCCGGTGATGAGAGGTTATTTCCAGAGATGAAGTCGAGGCTGCACACCTCCGTTACTTGGAAACCCTCAGAAATATCTGCGGAAAGTTTTTTCTCCTCGGATGGAAGAAGTTTTGAGACAAAGCGTCCGCGGAGCTGTTTTCTCCCCCAGTTTGGTGAGTTAGACTCTATATGTTGTTTGACTTGAATGTTTCAAAGTGGCCGATTACCATCAAAAGTGTTGCTTTGTGCTTAACATGTGATTTACCCTCTGGAAAGAAAAAAGTCATGCTGAACGTACAGTACATTTGATACACCAACATGTTACACTAATTATATCCTGCTTTGCATGGGTTTCGTTAGCAGATGTTATACATGACTAACTATCATACAAATGTAAACTTGAAATCTACTGAAAATGACCTAAAGAGAAAAAAAGGGGGGGGGGAAGTGTACTTATATAATCAGTGGTACAAACTGCTGTTTCAAGAATTTTTCCATGTTATGCCACATTATGTTTATACTTTACTACATGTTTAGTTTTTACTCTGTTACACTAAAATGGCAGCAGTATTCATAAGCAGCCAGTTTATAACATGATGTATTTTTAAAGAAAATTAACTGTCAACTTTGTATAAATGGAAGCAAAATTTGCTCCGCCTGGACCATCTAAAACAAACAGCAGTAAAAGTAGTCTACTAGAAAGTAAATGGAGTGTTCTGCTCTATAATTTCACCTAAAGTACAACAAGCTGATAATACTGCTACTCACCTTATACTCTATTAAAATCATACTATTAATATTTTTTCTGAATATACCCATTTTATATAATAATTATGGTTTATAATATTTAAATGTTTTTTTTTACTTTTTTTCTAATGATCCGGTTGTTTTCTTTTCTTATTATTCTTTTTTTGAAAATCGGCAAAACACAACCAGTATTTAGATAGAAATGTTCAAAAACATCACCTAAATATTACCACCAACTTAGTGAATACTCCACATTTCTGTGACTAACTCACAAAGTGACACAGGATAGTATATTTGGATGTCAACACAGTAATAAAAAAAGAGTTAAAAACAGGACCTCCTCGTGTTTTTGGCAGGTTAGACGCCCCGTATTAATTATTATCTGTATTTGTGTGTGTCAGTGAACATGGAAGAAGCCCGGTTCTGAGTGCCACTATGTCTTGGGGGGAGTTCATCGAGCTCCGTGACCTGAAGTCCAGCAAAGAGCAGATAGAGCTGACTGGCTCACGTTCACCATGCTCGCCTCCACGCCTGGAGAGAACCAACGCCCTGAGGATCAGCCCGGGCAAAGTCCCGGACCTGCTGAGCCGGGTGGGCATCATCAGAGTCCTGAGCAGCAGCCAGGACCCCCAGCTCCCAGAGGAGAAGGGAGAAGGGCATAACTTCCAACCCTGCAGCCACGCTCAGCCCACGTGGTGCGACCTGTGTGGAGACTTCATCTGGGGCCTTTACAAGCAGAGCCTGCGGTGTGTCAGTGAGTCGGCTTCCGTAGGCTGTTTGTGCATGTGGGTGTGTGCATGTGTGACTGACGGTGTGCATATGCATGATCAGAAATGTGAGCAACACTGTGGGGAAGAGGAAATTTACCTAAACAGAGAAAGATGCAGCCTCCAGTGTAGCTGCAGGTCCAGATAACTCTGCTTAACTTAAACAGAATAGAAGTTTTACATCAATATTCTCCATATTGTGTTTCTGTGAAAATGAAGAAAACTGTTGGTTTCTAGACAGAACTAGTATAACAACTCTACTGTTTTTGATTTGAAGGCAGCTATGCATGCAATTGTTTGTGTGGTTTTGGTGGTTTCGTCACCAACTCAGCTCAGGGGCGGCTCTAGACCTTTATGCTTTTCTTGTCTTGAACTTCCTTTTCATTAGGCAAGATAAGCTGTGTTTGTGTAAAGCATTTAGTTTGGAGAAAAAAAAACATATCTTAATTGTAATCTGAATATGAAACCACAATCAAACCATCCTGAAACAATGACAGAGCTGGATACAGATGATAATAGCAGATTGTCTTCACCAAGACCACGATTTAAGACCACATAAAGACGCATGTATTCATGTGGTTGCTATTCGTAAGTCTTGAGACAAGTGTTTGCAGTTTATTTATTGTGAGACAAACACACAGAGTAATTGCAGGTGTGAGCCGACTTTAAGTAACTGCAGTGACCTTTAATGGACAGCTGATGATACCTCACATTTACAACTCTTGATTGTTAATGATTTTGTGCATTTCAGTATGTGGCAGAGTCTGTCTAAATCTGTGACTCTCTAAATTCACAGACTGTAGATTCACATGCCACTACCGCTGTCGTGCCCTGATTCAGTTGGACTGCAGCTGGGAACGAAACTCTGCGGCCGACCACACTTGTGTTGTCGAGCACGCCATAGAAACGGACACAAATGTGGTAAGAACCTTTATATTTGGCAGCACTGCTGACCCAGCATTCTTTAATAGTTCAAATGCAAATGTGGTAAAAGTCACGCTTTACTTTCTTTTTATGTCAACTTCAATATCAAGGGCCTGTTACCACGTAGCAAACAGGCATGTTACAGTGTGTGCTACCTGATTGGATGCATGTTAACTGTGCTGGAAGGCTTTAGGGAACAAATCAGTTGCTTTATGGCCAAATGTAGGAACCACTTTAGCACGGCAATAAATACATGTAAATGTTTCACCTCTGGTTCAACCAGACTTTGAAGCCTGTTCAGTGTAAGAACAGGATTTCTGGGTGTAGAAGTCTACATAGTAGAACTCAGCAGTTCACACTAGGAGGCTCCAAAGTATGTATCTGCCAAAACTTCCCCCTTGTTTTAGTGATTTGTAATGTTGCCAATGATGTTACGCAAAGATGTGACACAAACATCTCAGCATGTGGAAAAACTGGTGAAGAAATTTAGAAATACCTCAACAGTGGGACGCATGCTCTTGGTTTTATGTTCCTCTACTACTTATTACGTGATTGAGTTAAAAGGAAACATTATAGGTGGAATGTTTCAGATGAACAGAAGCAAATGGGATTGTTTATCTCAAATTATAGATGCAACACTTGCATTGCAGCTGTTCATTTTCTAACAAAAACAAAGACAATTTTATTAACATGTGTGATTATAGTTTTCAACAGCAAGATCGTTGTTACAACAGCTACAGACTTAGAACTGAGTTGATTCATCTTTAGTCCCATTATAGTATTAATGCTGTTCATGGTTTACAAATGCATTGCTGCATGTGAATACTGAACACATTTAGCTACAACTAACAGTTATTTTAGTTGTGTTTTTAGTACTAAACCAAGACTAGAGATCTATTTCTTTCTCAAATTACTATTAACACGATGTCAGGGATTGCCGTGGCATTAAAAAAATATTATTGACAGCTGGCAGCCAACCATGTCTCAATGCATGTAACTGAATATGGAGACACATTTTATAATGATACTGTCAAAGATACTAGATTTATTGTGGCTTTTCATGACATAGTTGGTAGTTGATCTGTTGAAACTCCAAAATAAATCGTTAAATATGGGGAAAAAATGAAATACTCCTATCTAAGAAGCACTTAACAAAAGATATGTGGAATTTTGAATAAAAAGTGACTCACAAACCTAAGTAATTATGAAAACCAATTACATGAGCATGCGGTTTTACACATGAAGTTCAGTGTACTCATCATGGTTAGTACTACGATGTCTGTTCAAGTGTACAATGTCCTTCTGAAGGGGGTTTCTGGTCGTATGTCAAAAGTATTATGTGGTTTACATGCTAAGTGGTGGCGCTATAGAACTATACAAGAAAAACTTACAGCTTGTATCACTTCTAAGCTTCTTCAGCAAAATTCAAGTCAAGTCCTGGTTGCTTTACTAGTAAAAGTAAACGTCTCACTATGGTTTCTTAGGACCACAATAGTAGCATTCCTGAAGACGGAAGATTATGGAGCAGTAGTTGTTTGGGGTATTATAATCCTTTTTATACAGCAAAAAACTGACTTGATATGGCAGGAAAAGCACAGACACAAATAACATAACATAACATAACATTAATAATGGCTCTGTTATATTTGAGCACATCAGTAAACCACAGCAGAGTCAGCCTGCGCAGTACAAAAGGGCTTGAGCTGCCTCACCTGGCCAGAAAGCAGCCGTGATTAGTGTCATTAACAACACCTAAAGTATCTTCCATGAACAAAAACTATTACAGAAAACATGCAAACACAAAAACAACAAAAACAATAGCAGATTTAGAAGAAAAAAAAGAAAAACTAACTACTGCTGTCTTTCTATTTAAATGTTTTGCGCTTGGCTTATCCAGACTTGGAAGCCTGTTCAGTGTAAGAACAGGATTTCTGGGTGTAGAAGTCTATATAGCAGAACTCACCAGCTTACACTAGGAGGCTCCAAAGTGTTTCCTGCCAGCATTTATGTGCTAATACTTCCCCTGACTTTAGTGATTTATTCTGTAGCCAACAATGTTATGCAAACGTATACAACCGGCTTGTCAGCATACAGAGAAACTGGAGAAGAAATTGAGAAATACGCATGGTTTTATGTTCTTCTTTGTGTTATTACTTGAATCCATTAAAGGGAACATTATAGGTGGGATGTTTAAGATGAAAATACAAAAAAAAAAAACACACACACACAAAAGGAGATTTTTATTTCAGAGTATATCAGAGTTTAAAGCGTGTTCAATGTAAGAGCAGCAAGCAGAATTTGTTCATATTCTAAAACATCCTTTATTTGTAAAGGTATGAATTTTATCACTTCTAGGCTTGTCACATGACGTAAAACAAGGAACTATCTATCAAGATGAAATAAGGAACTATCTATGACAGTGTAAATCCAGTTTAGAATTTATGTGGCACACATATAGCTTTGTAAATAGTTACTGGACCACTGAGACCACCGTTTTCTGCCTCTTCCTTTGTGGTTGTTGTTGCATCGATACTGTGTTTTCTACTTAAGGTTGTAGTTGACAGCAGTTTTGCTGTTTCCAAACCAGTTATCAGTGGCTCTCTCTTCTTTAAGCACCAAAATGACAGTCTTCTCATCATTTCACAATTCTCTTCTTTTCGTTCAGTGATCATTTAGGTTGGATTATCTGTTGACCTTACATGAGTCTAACTCCATAGTAGGATGTTGGTTGAAGCCTGCATGTTACTGTTTTCTTCACTACAACAACTTCCAGACTAGCAACCTACCACACTGACAATTTCAAGTTTTGCAGAGGATTATGATTGTGTTGTAAAGCAGCCCTGCTAGTTTTTCCAGGGGATTATCCATTTTAATCACAGTATTTGAGTGCTTGCATGCAAGAATTCCCTCCCAACGATTTCACTAATCACAATGTTAAGTAAAGCCTTTGTTCAGCACTGTCCGTGATGACTGATTGGGTTAAAGAAATAAAAATAAATCATGTGGTTTATTCCTCTGTAGAAGACTGGTTGTGTGGTGACCATTATATTCTACAGAATGGGCTGGCAAAGTGGGACTAACTGCACATATACAGCCTACGCACAAAATAATGGTGACTCAAAAAATATTTCCAGCCATCTAGTGTGAATTTGGAAGTTTTTACAGTTGCAATGCATCACTTATGTGACATTGCAAATTTCCCCTTGTGGGACTAATAAAGGATATTCTGTTCTGTTCTATTCTATTCATACTTTAAACACAGTTCATTTATTTCAAGATTTTTTTAAAGGTGATTTTAAAGATGCTGTGATTATTTAACCCTCGTGTCATCCTGCGGGTCAAAATTGACCCGTTTTAAAGTTTGAAAATGTGGAAAAAGTATATATTTTCACAGTGAAACTTCTGATGCCCACATTTTCAACATTTTTGGGAAATCTTTGAACATTTTTTGGTGGAAAAAAAGAAATGTTAAAAATGTTTCTTAAGAACATTCACAATAAAAACAAACAAAATCCAGTGAATTTTGCTGGATTTTGGTTGATTTTTATGTGAATGTTCATAAAGACAATATTAGAAGTTTTACTGATATATATGTAATCACTTTAGATATTTTTAGGATTTTTTTGGAAGATTTTTTACTTATTTTCAAAAATATTTACAAGAATTTTCTTGCCAAATTTGGGGGATTTTTTTTGAATAAAATTTTTAAGGGAAACTTTTAAGGAATTATTGGAATTTTCTTCCTGAAGGTTTTGCAAATTCTCAGAAATTTGTTGAATTTTTTTGCAGAATTTTTTGATTTTTTTCTGACAAGGAAACAATATTTTTGGGTGCTTGTAAACGAAGACAACAGCAGGGTTAACCACTGTGATCAAATTCAGACAAAATGATCAGTGTTGAAGGTCTGTTTGTGCAGAAAACAACAGGTGGTGTGATAATGATTTCCAGAGCTGTATTAAAAGTTTAACTGCAGCCTGGTAAATAGTTAAAAAAAAAAAAAAAAAAAAAAAAAAGCCTCACATGCTGACCGCGGCTGTGCGACCGGAGGGGCCCAGCATCACATGACAGATCCAGCGTGGAAGAAAAGCTCTCAGCATCCGTCCATGATAGCGGGAGGAGGCGGCGGAGGGTGGGGAGAAGTCTGGTATTTCCTGCCGGCGTCCAATCGCGAACGGCTGCGGGGATTTTGTGTATTTTCCAAACCCAAGTCAACGGACCAGGGTGGGGCCTCGGCGGGGGGAAGGAAGCCGGTCGGCTCAGGGCGGGGGCCTGAACACATCCTGTTTCACACAGTTTGCATAGTGGTAACGTGGCCGGTTGAGAGACAAGAGTTGGTGAGATTTATATCGACAGTTTTCGAGGCTTTATCGAGACATTTTCTGCGAGGTTAGCTAACATAGCCGTTGCAGCTAGTTCCCGTTCGTTGCCGTTATTAGCTTCTTGTTTATTAGTCGTATTTGTGTCGGTAAACCCGCTCCAGGCGATTCACTTTTGACACCTTCAGTCGTCAAAAGTTAAGTTCCTAGTCTCGGCTCTAGTGTTAAAGACTTTAACCGTAGTCAGGATGACAGACTCGGCTAGCAGCTCGGACAAAACTCCCTCCTTCGAGATGACCTGGGGCAGCTCCACCAGCAGCGGCTACTGCAGCGACGAGGAGTCGGACTCCGAGTTCGAGCAGTACTTCACCGCCCGGACATCTTTCTTCCCAAAAACACGGAAAACTCCCGTGACTGCTAGCGTGAAGAAGGTGAGAAGGATGATGATAATATTAGTCAAACAAACAAACACAACATAGCCTCTTATATAAAGTTTTTTAGAAAAGGGAAGTGAGACTCAAGAGATGGAGGAATTCGCTTAGTCGTAATCTCGCGGTATTTGACAGTTCCGCTTTTGCTGTCAGTTTTTAGTTTAAACTCCAGTGTTTTATCCTTTTTTGTAGTTTTATTATTAAAGGTCGAGTGTGAATTGTTGTGCAGCCTGGTATGTATCTGCTTGTTTTGCTCAAGGGCACCCCATCAAATAAGATGCTTGCCAGGGGAGCTTGCAGGCTCATGGGTGGAGTTCTGGTTCCTCCAGTTTTACCTAAACAGACCAGAGTTGTGTGAACTTTTTAACATAAATATCAACACTGAAGGGAAAAAAGCAGATGCCGGTGTTGGCATGGATGTTGTTTTTTGTTGCTGCAACATGCAGGGACCCATAGGTGAACTCATCCTGAAACCAACCCAAATGTCATGTTTTGTGACGCACACTCGCCTCTCAGGTTTCCAACCCAACACCCCCCATTCATTGACTTGTCTTGCCGGTTTTTCACACTAATTTCTCAATAACAGTTGAGTCATGGGATGTTTTGGTTTTGTTAATTTGCTCGTCTTTTAGTCACACACACCCACTCGGGTGTCAGCTTTCTTTAGTGAGAAACATATGACATTTACTGTACAGGCATTTGGCATTTACCATCCTCCGTCTTTGTGCTGAAGCCATTTTAATTTGATGTTGGCAAATGTGCATGATGTTTATGTGACACTCCTTTACTGGGCATGTAGAGGCACAGTTATTTTGCATGTTTTTCTCTTACGTTATGGAAAGCTCAACTTGGCCCTGATATTGATTTATTGACTTTTTAACAGCAGCACATCTGCATAAGGATTGCAACTATTGATCTTCTGCTTGACATTGATTTAAATGCTGTTCAGCCCTGTCAGTGCTTGCATTTTTTTATTACACAGTCTGTCTTTCAACAGTTAATCTGGTTTTGAAATGAGGAACACTGAAAGAGAATTAAAATTGTAAGATTTTATTTAAAAGTTAAGTAGAAGTCAGCAGTGCCAATTTTAGTAACAACCAGATTACTGGATAATAATGTTTGGATTTTACTTCTTGAAATAACCCATACTTCTACTATGAGGAATTAGCTGATGTGTAGTGTGGAAATTAAATTTGTGCTGCTTCAGAGCAGAATCAGATTACTATACAGGAAATACCAATTGGTGGGTGAAGACAGTGTGACCGTTACCAAATTGAGGTAACAGTCGCACAAATGCTGCAGGCCAAATGTGCATGACTGAAACGTGACTGTGGGAGTGCGGTTGATGAGGCAGCTGACTTCACAGGATGTGTGTGGAAAACAAGGCAGAGCATTGTCTCTCCCACTTGTGGGAGTCTAAGGGGGGTGGCTATTTTTACATGAATACCAAGTTGAGGAATGCAATGCAGAGCCGTTGGTCACAGTCACAGCAAACAGCTGCAAACGGCACAAACTGCTCTCCTCCTTCCTCATCCTTTCTCCTCCCTTTAGCCCTCCTACACCGAGATCAGAGCAGATGAACACGATTGGACAGAGCTGACATCATTGTGTTTGCCTGTACTGCGTTGTCAGGAAGTTGAGAGGCTGGTGCAACTGGTGTTCACTGTTAAAAATAATGGAGCCTACGAGAAAGTCAAATTAACAATACCTTTACCAAACTGGTGGTGTCTGTAATTCTCTTCCCGCAATACTGTTTGATGAATAACTTATTTAAATTAAATGCCACTCACTTCACAGTTGCATTTGCAGGAATGGCACATTCTTCCAACTTTTTAAGCAATAAAACCCCCATTCTGAATTCCTGGAAAAGACAAGCAGTGTTTTCACACAACAGTCACATGTTGTAAACTGATTAGTTTTGTGACTTGGTTAATTTAAAGTAGCCGTATCCGCTGCATTTTTTCAGAAAGTGACATCTTTAAGTAGCTGATTTTACAACCCAGGATCATATAAAGTGTCCTTTATTGTATTGGTGAATTTGCCCGTTATACTGTAATCTCTGGCTTGTCCCTGCTGGGGTTTGAAAGGGAGCACTGACATCTGGTGGTTTAACACTGCAACTCTTTCCTGTCCCCTCCAGGATGAACAAATCGACTCGGGCAAACAGGAGTTGACAGCTGCAGATGTTCAGCAGAAGGTGAAGGAATACAATGCTCAGATCAACAGCAATCTGTTCATGAACATGGTGAGTAGTGGTTATTCTCATCAAATCATTTCTGTGTAACCCCATTTTTTCAACTTGAGATTAATGTTAATTTTCTCAACAGAACAAGGACGGGTCCTACACTGGCTTCATTAAGGTGCAGTTCAAGTTGGCACGACCTGTGTCAGTTCCAGCTCCAAAGAAAGGAAGTCACGATGCTGGAGGGAGGAGGTCCAGTGGAGTGAAGCGCCGCACCTCCTTCTACCTGCCAAAAGACGCATCCAAGCATTTGCACATAAGTTCACGTACTTCTGCTCGTGAAGTCATCGAGGCTTTACTGAAAAAGTTTACTGTTGTGGACAACCCTGGCAAGTTTGCTCTGTTTGAGCGCAGCGAGCGTCATGACCAAGGTATTCCTCCTGAACTCTTGCCATGTTATTTGCTTTTTAAAAAATAGTTTTCAGCTCACTAACCTGATTCTTTTTGTTTGCCTCCCTCAGTTTATGTTCGTAAACTGTCTGATGATGAGCGTCCCCTCCGTCTGCGTCTATGTGCCGGGCCCAATGAGAAAATCCTCAGCTTTGTGCTCAAAGAGAATGAAACTGGCGAAGTCAATGTGAGTGCAGTGTGAACATGAGAATAACTGATCCTAATGACACACGTTTACATACTTTACATATACTAACGCAGCGTTTCTCCCCTCCTTATTTGCAGTGGCATGCCTTCTCCATGCCCGAGCTGAAGAACTTCCTGCGCATCTTGCAGCGTGAAGAAGAGGAGCATGTCAAACAGATCGTGCAACGTTACGCTTTGGCTCGCACTAAGATGCAGGAGGCTCTGGCTGGCTCGACCCCAGGCTGAGATGACCGCGCTCAGGGTTCTACGTGCACCTCTTGGCTGGACAATCACCCAAAGATGACCAGTCATCGCTGCATCCAAAGATCCTAGAGAATACAACTCAAAACGCCTCTTCGGTGACCGAGAGAGTGAGACAGGGCGCAAGACAATGAGAGAGAGCTAGCGCGAATGTGCGTATGAAATGATGCGAGAGAAATGAGAAGTGCCTTACACCTGGAGAGTCTGATGTGCCTGAGAGAATGAGTTGAAAGAAGCAGAGACTGGCAGATGAGACAGTGGCTGTATCCAGTAATGTCTTTAGCTACCGGGTGCCATCTGATTATCCTGTACCTCAGCTGTCACTTTAAAAAATGAATTTCAGTAATGAGTTTGCCTTTCTAAGGTATGAAAAAACTCAGTCAAACATTAGTAGAAACTGCTAAAATATGTACTTTTGGTAAAATAACATTTTGAAGTTACAAAATTAGTATTGTGACACACTTTACTGCCATTTACATTCAATCTAATCTTCAACAATCTACCATAAAAATCATGTTTCTTGACTTCATTATCATTTTCTACACTGTTACCCTGTTAGAAAGTTAGCATATAAAGTATTTGTTGCTGAAAGGTACTTGGATTTTCATTTGACCTGGGTTCTAAAGTCTGCCATGTCCTCTCTTTACACCCCTGATGGGTGCAACTCTTTATGTCACTGTCAGTTTGTGAGTATGACTGATGTATGGACATTTGTATGCAACTCTGAATGTCAGAGAGCAGTGTCAAAGTCACTCTGGTTGAGCGGAATCATGAATGAATATTGCTATACGTGTGTTTCGCTGTCATTCCTTATATTTGTTTTTCAATCCTTAAACAAAATGTTTGTCTTCTATTTTTCAGTTCACTTTCACTGTACCGGTCTATGCACACATTTACATGTTGTAGCAGTCTTAAGAATGTCGTGACAACTGTGCACTGCGTTTAGTAAAGAATTTCACAAATCTATCAAGTATTTGTATTTTTTCCAGATGTAAATAAGGTTGTTCAAGTATATTTAAGGCCTAAAAGTTATACATTTATCATATTTAATGTGATAAGTTTGTATTTACATAAAAAAAAATTTACAAATGAATGAAATAAAGAATAAAATTAAAAAAAAAAAAAAAATACTCCGTATAGACAAACCCTTTAGTCACCACAGAAAACTCAAATTGTAGCCCTCAATGCACGTTTAAGAGCTGGATATTTAGATAAACGCGTAACATTATGTTAATGAGACGTTTTGCCTTTAACTAATAACCGGTTGTCAGTCAGATCAGCTGATCGCCTCGACGACGCGCCGACCAAAACAGCTAACGCTAGCTAACCATAGCTGGTAGTAAAAGTTATGACAGGACGTGTCGTTTTAACAGCACATGATACGGTAGGATATTGACTAGAAGCGCAATTTAGGATACAGGCTCTGGCAGAGTAAAACAGTAGTGCTGTGTGTGTCTACAGACGCACCGCTTCCTCGTAAAGCGAGTGACTGTTTAGCTACTAAAGCTAACCTGCGTCAGTGGTCAAAGCTAACTGGCTAACTCACCTAAATGTGCAGGTACCGTTAGCGAGTTATTATTAGCCAAATGTAGGTTACAGCATGTACAACGGGCGTGTTTGTGGAATATAGACGGTGCACATTACGTGTGTATAAAACAATTGTGTTTCTGAATTGATATAGCGATGTGTCTATCGATATGAATCAGATTGCTTGCGTTTAGTTTTCGGTTTCTGTGTGGCCCGGTAGGTTAGCTTGTGGTTAAGCTAGCATAATGTAGCATTACAATACGAAAGAGACCGTATAAATGGCAAGTATAACGAGCTGGTTTGTTTTACACTTAGTTTAAATGCAAATCAAGCATGAAAATCTCATTCGATAGTTCTCATTTCAGCAGGTATAATTCTGTTTTGTCTCTGAACTGTATACACTTATTTCACATGGTTAAATTACATAAGCAACATATGAAAAACCATGAGCTCCAAACAGACATTAAACAAAAGGTGCCACAGCTGGCAGCAGCAGTGTAAAGCAGTGAAATTCAATTCTGATTTCTTTGTGCGCTTTCACTTTGTAGGTCCTGGCTTTGGTAAGCAATTGAGCATCTGGCCATCAACCAGACTGAAAGCTCTAACTGGAGACTAACTATGCCTTATCTCTGAGAATGGGAGGAAGTGGATCCAAAGCCAAAGGTGTCTGGCCTTTCTCAGGCAGCGGAGGTGGAGGTGATTCAGGAAATGAAGGAAACGAGCAATCCTTGGCCCGTCTGAAAGGTTCCAGGAATGCAACACCGTTTGTTTTTACCAGGAGGAGGTAAATGTTGCTTGACAGGAAGTGGCAAAGGGTTGGGTCACCCTGATCACAACATGTTTCTTATCTGACCTCAGTGTTACCTGCTCATGCTGGTAGGTTTGCTTTGTTTTGCTTTTTTCTGCCACGCACATGTGGTTAATGGCTGAAAGCAGTGAAATGACACACAGTGATGGGAGTAAGAAAAGATGAATTACATTACACAAAACTCCCAGGATTGATGGAGCCAGGGACACTACAGTTCATGGTCATGACCCTGACCCCGAGGCCACAGGTTCACCTGCAACATCATATGATTGGTTTGCCTCAGTAGCTCTGTGTGTGTCTGTAGCTGATATCCTAGTTACACAGGCAACAGACTTCACTGTCTAATGTTTTCATTGGAATTAATTTTTATTGAAGAACTAGTCTCAGTAAATCAGTTGTGCAGGTTATTCTGGTTTCCAGAGGCACGTTTTAATTCAGTCTATTCATTCCCCATGGGACAAAACGTGCATGACAGAGCAAAACAATACTGCACATTTTCATCACTTTAGATATTAGTAAACAGAAATTGGCACAGAACCAGTCTAGCTTAATACCTGACCAGCTAACACAGAATTAACTCAGAGCTTATGAAAACTACCCGTCCTTACATGCAGTTTTTGTGTTGACAGTTCTTTGTACTATGACGAGGATGGCGACCTAGCTCATGAATTCTATGAAGAGACGGTGGTGACAAAAAATGGCAGAAAAAAGTCCAAGTTGAAGAGGATCCAAAAAAATCTGATTCCGCAGGTGAGCTCGGGACACGCTATAGTAATGATGAGGAATGTTTTGTCAGAATTGTCAGTCTTACCAGATGTGAATATTGTTTCTTTCACTTTTCAGGGAATCGTGAAGCTCGACCACCCCTGTATTCATGTAGATTTCCCCATTGTCCTCTGTGAGGTGTGAAAAGTTGCATAGGACTGACCTACTATGATGAGCAGCTGCAGATACTCAACTTGGAGCAAAGTCTTGTTCCATTCCCATGTGTTGCAGTCAAGATTGGAACTGTGGTCTGGAAGGAAAAAGGAAAATTCCAACTTGTCATCATAAATTGATATATTGAATGAAATGTTATACATTTGGATTCAACTATGGTCAGTGAGTGTCCTGTTCACTAATGTCCATATTTTGACATTGAAGTAGTGTCGGTACAGGTTGTGTTTCCACTACCCAGCTGATATGTAAGCAGTCTTTGAGAATACATCAAGCTGAGTTGTATTTCTCCTGTAAGGTTTGTTTGCAGGGAAAGACATTTTTGATGTGAAAAGGCTTTAATGGTTCATGCCTTCTGTGAGACGTAGAGTGTTAGACTCTGTATGTGTCGTCGTACGTGTACACGTGCTAGTTCTGTTTTGAGCGGATGTGTGAAAGAGAGATGTGAGATGCTATTACAGTGTAGGAGTAATGAACGATTGTGAAATTTATTGTATATAAGATCATCTTCTGTATCGTCATGTCTGAGTCTGTCTCGGTTTCTGGAGCTCAGACCTGCACTAGTGAACATAATGTACTGTAAATACCTTCAGATTTCTTAGTTGGAAATACTTGAATAAATGGTTTATTGAGCTGAATCATGAGTCAAGAGATCTTTTATTATATTGGTTCCTATTGCCAATGAGTTTTTATTACCATGCCCCCCTACAATCAACAATGTCTTGCATATTGTTACTTCACTTAGATGCTTAGCATTGCAATGCAAAACCATCCTGATTTACTGGATGAAGAGAGCATGTTTTCCTGTGCTCATCTTAAAATCAGCATTTATGTCAAGAATGCACGTCATTTGGGAGCCTATCATGAGCCCCTACGCAGGTTTTGTGAGAGTAATGTGGAAACTTGAAGTCTCACAAAGGACTTCAAGTAGGAAGCATCTTGTGTCAAGTACTAAAGTAATAAAATATTTTATCGCTTTTGGACAGGCTAGCTGTTTTCCCTGTTTCCAGTATTTCTGCTCAGCTAATGTGACCGGCTAGTACAGACATAAACATGGTGTCAGTATTCTTGTGTAACTCTCAACAAGACAGCAAATAAGTGGATTTTCCAAAATGTCAAGCTAGTTCTGTAAATAATTGAAATTACCAAAATTGAATTATCACAAATGTATTTTTCATTGACAGAGGAGTGGTTGCAGCTTTTGTAGCCAATTTTTTGTGTGTAAAAATCTTCATACACAGCTTCAGTATTTTTATGTACTAAAAATGTCAGCAGGGAATCTTTAACTAATGTATCTTTAATGTTGCCAGCTATTCAGGAAGAACCTTTTTTAAGAATGAAATCTCAAAGTCCACATGCTTACAAGAAGAGAATAGAAAGTAGAGATTGGATTCCATCAAGTTGGTGACTTTTGAATCTGTGGTCAGACCATCCCTTCCGCGACAGCTGTAAACATAACCCTGACATCTTCAGATTCTGGCTTATTTTTAGCTTTTCCTCGTTGCCTTCTTAAATTTCTGCTTTGCTGAGTTGCGAGGCTGCTGTCAGCAACAAAAGTCAGTTTTTGCTCCTTGCTTAGTTTCTCTGATTATGCAAATATGAGAATAATCTGCAAATGCTTTGAAATTCTGTTAATTTACACGTCTGCAACTTGCAAAGTATGTCACCTCTAGATGGCAGCAGAATGCTTTACCTGCTCTAACTTCACTATGTTCATGTGTACATTTCTGGGGCATTCATCATATACATTTACTTGCTTTCCACTAATGATATTTTTGTGTAATTAGACTCCCCACAAAAGGCTGAAGATAAAATTAAATGCTGTCTGAAGTAAAGAGTCAAGTCGTGACCAGTGGAGGTTGTTGCTGTTGCCAGCTGGCACAGAATCAAACTTTAATGGCAATGCAAACATATTTCAGTGTGTGCAGTAGACAAATACATGGGAAGGGCTTCCTTTGCAGGCATTCTCTGGTGTCTATAATTGTGAGGAATGTGGTTGGGTGCGTTTTTGGGCCAGAGGTCAGTCACTTTGATGTGTTTTCTCTCCGCTGTTCTTTGAAGCTTCACGAAAAGTCCCACTTGAATTAAAAAGGATGAACCCTTTCTTATATAACCATAAAAATGTATGAACTTCATGAATGTGACACTGTATCGTGTGTTTTTTGGTTGTTTTTTTTTTCATCTGTGCAATGAGTTCCCTGATGTATACAATATGTTTTAACAGGGAAAAGTGGTCCATGTGGCTTTGGTTGAGAGAAACTGTCATTATAAATGATCAGCCGCCTCGAAAAAGCACTAAAACATGCTTTGAATTATAAACAGTAAAAGAGATATATTGTTTTCTCTGGAGTCATTTAACAAAGTGTAGCGATTTAAAGTAAAACAGCAGTGCTTAGTGTAGCCTAATTTATCTCAGCTCACAGGTGGATTATGTTACATTTGACTGTGTTATAGTGTGATCACACATATTCCTGCCACAGCACTGAAAGAAAACAAATAATGGTTGGGAAAATTTATGGTAATTTCCTGTTTATCTAGTCAACACGCCAAGCCACGCAAAAAAAGCTTAGATGGAAACAGTGAAATGCGTATACTCCTCAGTTTAAGATGTTATGGGATTTAGAGCACATTTACGTTTGCCATGATATTCTTTACACAAATTATGTCTCCGTCTTGTTTTACTGTGTACATTTAAATTAAATATTTTTTTTGCTAAGGTCAGATGAACTTGTTCCAGTGAAATTCATCCGTCCAAATTTACAGCATTACCCAAAGTGTTTGGGATGTGAAGTGAAGGTGGCAGGGTGTGTTTCCAGTTTCCCTGCCATTGTTTTTGCTTCCTGACAGTCACTGACTCCTGCTGATGTAACGATCAGGAAGCAGAGGTCAAAGGGAAGCCCAGACTAGAGGGAAACTCAACTATTTCTTTGTTCCTTTCCCTCCCTTTTCATTCACACGGGCTGTGCACGGCCCATATTTTCCTTAAACACTCTGCAGAGAAAGAGGGGAGGATGAGAAAGAGAGAGAAACCGATGACATGGTGAGGTGAGTCAGCAAAGCTCAGAGGACAAACAGTGGAATGGACTCTGACACAGGAAGACGTTGTACTTCCAGACCTCCATCACGTGCTTGACCATATTTCAGCTCACATGTATCTGTGAAGGGAATATTCGAACTTTTAAAAACCTCACCTTTGGACTACTAGGCAGAAGCATCAGTTTTATCAGTGCTGACAGAAGCACTTTAAATAACTTTTCACAACAGGATTTCCTACTTCTTCCTGCAATCGACACGGTCCTACTTGTTAAGTTGGTTAATTAAGTGTCAATGTATGACCTCTACTCTCTTCCCTGCACTTCCCTATCTGCTGTACTTGGCAGCATGACAGCATGTGGTACTTGGTTACTTCACTGAGCCATTGCCAGTGGCTGTCATCACATGCCTCAGGCAGCAATGACATCTGCATGCCAGATGCCTTGTGCCCACTGTCTGAAGTGTGCACAAGTGGAAAAAAAAACATTAAAATCCTCACTTAAGTAGCAACACTACAATGTAAAAGTACTTCAATGAAACCAGAAGACCTGTAAAAAGAAGAATCACCAGAGAAATGCACTTCAATATTGAAAGAAAAAGATCTCCTGCCCTCAGACTGATGCAGTAGTGGGTATAAGTATCAGTTGTCGTGTCATAGTGAGACATGTATTATGACTAAGGTACGTGTCTTCAAGTACAGCTTAGTGATCCTTGTCCTTGTGCTACTTCTGTTTCAGCATGTTTCAAAGGTAAATATTGTACTGTCTCCTCTACAACATATCTCTGATCACTGTTATTAACAGATCTTGATTTTGCATATAAAACTTAAGTCCAACTTATAAAAAGTGTGCATCTAATAGCAGTAGATGAACACTTGAAACCCATAACTCATCTGGGCTTTTAGTTTAGTTCAAAAATGTAATGCAATACTTACTGTGTGCCTGTGACAGAATATTTTTCTTGTGTATTTACTTAAATACTATTACTGTCACAATTAAAAGACATGAAAACTCCCTTGATCACTAACCCATATGCTGTGCACCTACTGCCACTATTTGAGATAATATTTCTTATTTTATTATGTTTTCCGTTCAGTATGGACAAAAGTTTGAACTGTAATGTGGCTACAGTGGGTAATTTAATTTACAAAAGAGCTACAACTAATGGATATTTTCATTTTCAGCTGTTGATTATGTTCTCCTTTAGTTGTTTGGTCCACAGAATGTTAGAAAATGATCCAAAATATCAATTGGTGTTTCTCAAACATCAAGATGTTGTCCATAAATGTCTTGGTTTGTCCACAGACCATATATGTTCAGTTTACTGCCATACAGAAGTAATGAAACCACAAAACATTTGCATTTTAGAAGCTGCTATCAGAGAAGATGTACTTTTGTCCTTTAAAAATGACACAGACAAATTGATTGATGATCGCAGTAGTTGGTGATAAATGTAATAGTTGAGTAAATGAGCTTTTCCTGCTCTTGTTCATTGGCAGATCAAAGGTACCCTTAAAACCACCGAAAACACAAAAGCAATTTGGTCCTAAGTGACCAGACGATCTGCCAAAGTTAGAATAACATATTAGCGATATTTGTATTGCTCCTGTTTTCTGTGTTCCTCTTATTGCTGTTAAATGGGTGCAGAATAGCAGATTTTTAACCAGAACTAACAAATGTGATCACATCACTCCTGCTTAAGCCTTGATCTGCTGACTTCTTGTACATTTAAAGATGCATTTTTAAAATGTCACGTTTACTTTCAATACACTTTGAGGTCCTTGGGCAGAGGCCTTTTGTTTCTTCCAGGGGAATCACTGATAAACTAGAGTGGAATCAGGGTCCTGGACCTCTGGGACAATCAGCCAGAGGAAATGAGGTCAGGTGTTTCAGTGTCTTTTTAAAACATACTTTGATTGGAGAGTCATCCTTGATTTCAGCTTCCTTTGAACTATAACAGTTTTTAACATGTTTTTGTATTTTATACACCACATTGTGTTTTACTTGTCTTTTAAATTCTGATGATTTTATGACTTGTAACATTTTGTAACAAGGAAACAATATTTTTTGGTGCCTACAAATGAGGACAACAGGAGGGTTAAAATGAAACAGAGGGTGTTTTTTGAGCTCCATGGAGAAATACTTTGGAGTGAACTAAGGATTAAGCTGCAATATTAAACCAAAAGAAGTCCTCAGCTAATTTCTGAATGCCAGATTATTTATATACCATATGTAATCGTAATGCAGCTGAAAGGTCACTCGTGGGGGTGATCTTATTTCGGGGATGTGGCAAGCTGGCCCGCGGTGACCTTCTCTGGATCTTGACTTTGCTCCGTACAGTGGATCCGTTTCACGGCAGTGGTGGCAAACTTCTTGGACGGACTCATTCCGCGCTGTAACCGGGACACTTAGTTTATCTTTTATACTACAAAACACGACGAAATCAAAGCCACGTCTCACCTCGCGGGCAGCTGAAATCATGTGAGCACTCGAGGTGAACAAACACGTCGCTGTGAGCTTTTAGACGTGCTGACAGAGTTTTTAGGATGTCCGGCTAGTTTCGCCAGTGGCCCCTGCGCCCCCCCGTTTCCCAGCCGGAATGGAACATCCTGAAAGTGGTTTGGCTCTGAGGGGCGACTTGCAACTGACAACATCGCAGGGGGTAAGTTCGCTTCTGTTCGCTTCGAAGACCGCAGGCAGCACCGGTGAGAAGACTCGACACATGCCGTTGTAAATTCATCTCGTCGTCATTTTCCTACTTTGAAACATTTTTTGAAATTCTTCTATTTGTTTTGAGGCAGCGTAAAAAGAAAAAAAAACGCGGTTTGAAGTTTCTGGCTTCTGGTTTTTGGGAATGCTTCTCCAGTCTGCCAGTAAAGGTAAGTTTATCCATCTGCACGGACACTCAAGTCTATTAATATTTAACGTTTTGCTCATTTATGGCTAAATAACTGCAATTTAATTGAAGCCAGTTCATGTTAGCTGTAATAAAAAACTATTAAATGTTGAAGTCTGGCCGTAGAAATGTGCAGATATCCCTGTGAAGATGCTTTTTGGAAACATTTTTGCATCACTTTCTGTAAACTGAGTTTCTGGCATTGATTGTGCACAACAAAACCCTACTGTCTTGTCAGCTCTGAATTTAATGGATTTCTCTGAATAATCACTTCTTTGAGCAAAATAGATAGACAAATAAAGAAAACCAAAACAAACATAGATGCTTTCAGTACATAGAATACAAACATCTCTTCAGTGCACTAAACTGAAACAAAGTCACAGGGGGTGCTTTTCTTTTCTTTTGAAGAAGAAATTTTCTAAATGACTATACTGAGAACTTTTGCTTATCAGAAAACTAAATTTCCATCTACATTACATCTCTGAATTCACAGTTTCTGACAACTGAATCAGTTGATGGAGAATCTTCACCTTTTTTTAGCAAACAGTCAAAGAAAAGCAACACAGAAGCTTAGGTGTTCTGCTTACATTTTTATAAAGATGCTTTCAATGAATAAAATATATTAAAAAAAATCTTTATCTAAGAATATTAAACTAAATGAAAAAAATATTTATCTACTCATCCTCACAAGGAACATTGATTGTGTCTTTGGTGCACTGTAATTAAACTCACGCAGAGTTTTTTTTTTTTAATTTTCCTTTTGATTAGGTAACTTTATGAGTATGTATAGTTGGAACTGTCACTTACCAGAGTGTCTGAAATGACAGTGACAACTGAATCAATATGCAATCTTCACTTTTTTAGCCAAGGAAAGAGAGAATACCAAACCAGCAAAGGCGCTTTCAGAATCTAAAATACAAAACTGCTTCTATTTTTCTATATATCTTTTTTATCTACACATCCTCATAGTTATGTGATTGCAGCAGTGTGTCTTCAGTACAATACTAACTACAAACAAACTTACACTGAACAGTCATAATTTTGGAAAGATGACTTTGTGAATGAATGTACTGGGAGGTGAAGTGTCACCGATCAGAACGCTAAACTAAAAACACGTTTCAATCTGAATTGTAGAGCAGAGAGTGACAGTCCTTTCTGTCCACCCACATCTGAAGACATGTTGTACTGGACTCTGCCAGACTGGAAAGTGCTGCTGCTGATTGTTCTGCTGTGGGACGGAGTCTGGGCTGAGGGACTGAAACCCACGAGATGGCCGCTGTATTCCCAAAAGCCTCTGCTCCTCGCATGGAATGCCCCGACTGAGGACTGTGCCCCGCGGCATGGCATTCGTTTTCAGCTGGACCAGTTCCAGATCGTGGCCTCACCCAATGAGGGCTTTGTTAAACAGAATCTGACCATTTTCTACAAAGATCGCTTGGGCTTGTACCCCTACTTTGAATCAGATGAAACGGCAGTGAACGGAGGGCTGCCTCAGGTGGTGAGTCTCACGCAGCACCTTGACAAAATGCCAGAAGGCGTTCGGAAGTATATACGTGAAGAAAGGGCCACAGGTTTAGCAGTTATTGACTGGGAGGAGTGGCGTCCCCTCTGGATACGTAACTGGGAAAACAAAGACATTTATCGCAGGCATTCTCGTGAGTTGGTGCGGCAGAAGAACCCAACCTGGTCTGACATACAGGTGGCCAAAGTGGCCCAGCAGGAGTTTGAGATGTCTGCCAGGAAGTTCATGCTGGAGACGCTGAAGCACGCTAAAAACCTGAGGCCCAACCAGCTGTGGGGGTTCTACCTGTTCCCTGACTGCTACAACCACGACTACAGGCACACTCTGGAGAGCTACACGGGCCGCTGTCCGGACGTGGAGGTGGCCCGCAACGAGCAGCTGAGGTGGCTGTGGACCGAGAGCACGGCCCTCTACCCCTCCATCTACATGAGCACGGTGCTGCGTTCCTCAGCTTCCGGACGCCAGTTTGTACGGAACCGAGTGAAGGAGGGGATGCGTTTGGCTTCATCAGGCACAGGGTTGGCGCGTCCGGTCTTTGTGTACACCCGACCCACCTACGCCAATTCCCTGGAACAGCTGACAGAGGTGACGCTCTGACCTTAGAAACACCGCCGATGCTGAATTCGGTTCCTCTTCCTGATACGCCTGTTCTGCTTTTTCTGAAGTTTAAACTGACTAATGTGTTCCTGTGTGCTGTTGGCCATGTATGCATTCCTTAAGCAGCCGATATGGACTTTTTCCTCTGTGTCTTAGATTACTTCTCGGTCACTCTGGGGCTCTAACATACAGCACTACCACTCACCCCTTTATATCAGTGCATGCTGCATGGTTCTCTACTTTTCCTTATCGTTGGCCACAGTCCTTTCCTGTTCTGGTAGCAGTCAGACACCCCAACACCTTTCATTTGTGTCGAGTAGGCAGGATGGGTGTTGGTCCAGTTGAAAATCTGGCTGAACACCCTATAGAGTGTTTCCTTATGGGAGAATGAACAGATAAGAGCTGGCGTTGTACTTCACATACAGTAGCTTATGACCCACTAACAGTTTGACCCTCTTAGCAGTGTATTTTCCCTTTGCTTGGCTTGAAATGTAAAGTGCTGTATCATCTTTTACAGACTGACCTTGTTTCCACCATCGGGGAGAGTGTGGCATTGGGAGCCGCTGGAATTATCCTGTGGGGAGATGCAGCTTATGCAAGCAGCAGGGTGAGCATCAGCACACTAATTATGAGACAAACATATTAATCAGTCACACACAACTTACACTTTTTAAAAAAAAAACTGTAATCATCTTTGACTTGCTGTCATGTGTGCAGTCATTTGATGCTGGTTATTCCTCAGGGCTTCAGGTCACAGTTGGTAAGTTAAGTCACATGGATGCTCTTCAGATAAACACGAGATATTTGTCTGAAGGACTTTGATCTCGTTTGGAGCCGATTTAAAATCTGGAAATCAGCCGTGAAGAGTTTGTTTAATCTTGTGCACAGACAGGTTTTGCAGCAAAGTACCAGACGCTTCTTTCAAAAATGTGCAGGTTATACAGACATTCACTGGAGATACGTCTGTTCATGCCACATTCATAAATGTGTGTTTTGCAGCACCAAGTGATCAGGGTAATTCATTTTTATATAAATATGGAAGTATGTATGCTATATATTCTTTGTAGCATTGGGGTGGTATATAGGGGATGTCCAGTATATTGTACACATAGTGATTCTGATGCATATGATTCCTGTGAAAATGCTTTGTTTTCTGCCTGTGTTTGTTTCTATTTTTGGAAACAGTGGCTCTGCACGCCTCACATTTGAAATGAGTTATAGTCATTAATGAGAGTAGTTTCTGCTACTAACAGCCAGGACTTCTGCGCCACATCAAGTGGCTATTTTTTTCATTATATCATTACATGCCTCATTTAAAAGGTGCAACTTTGCCTCAGTTATAACTAGTGAGAATGAAAAATAATCAACGCTGCTCCTTACCTGATTGAAATATCTTGTTTGAAGTGCAGTCTTTCCTTCCATCATTTATCTATATCACCATGTTACACATTTGCACAATACCTGCCTAGAGGCTAGTCTGGCAACCCCTCAAACAAAAAATTAGTATCCACCTCACAGTCCACCATTATTTCCTCACTAGAGCTGCTTTTATTAACTCTAAAATGTCTCAGCCTCGAGCAAAGCACGCCAAACGTTCTGCTGTTGGCTGCAAGAGGATGTAAAGGATGGATGCAGTGACCATGACGTCTCCCACTGCTTTGTAGACCATTTTGAAGCATTGAATTTGGAATTTGACTGGGGCCATCTTGCCCTTTTGAAACCAGACATGAACAGTGGGAGGTGGCTAGTCTCATTTAGCCAGACTATTCTATAGAACAGAATGGTCTGGCTGCACTTCTTTTTTATTCTGCTGTAGGAGGGATAAAAGCACTCTGGCTTGTTTGTATGTCTTTGAACCAATCACATTTGTCTTTGGCAAAGCTAAGTGAAGGATGTAGCAATGGTGTGCATGAAATGCGCAGGCAGTGGCAGACTTACCCATGCAAACTACATCTGGCTAGTCAGACTATTGCAACCAGAGGAGTCACCCCCTGCTGGCCATGTGAAAGAATGCAGGTTTAAGGCACTTGGACATTGGTTTTCAGGGCCCATCCATCTTTTATATAAAGTGTATGGAGTGAACCCAAGTATCTCGATGCACTCTAAAGATTCTGTGTATTACTTAACTATTTTTTCATAGCAATGTCCCCACAACAATAGGAAAATCCTTAGTGTTAGCACATTGCGTGGCTAGTTTTTCGAGAAAAGGTCTTAAATAGAGAGGCGCTAGGACGGAGTGTTTCAGACGGCAATGTACAGTATGAGAAAATTGTGTGCCTCAGCATTAAAGCATGAAAACCTATTTTAGTAGACCCCAAAAGGAAAATTCTGAATCTGTAAGTGAGTAGAAAATGGTATATATGAACCACATTTTACTTGAAATGAGGGATTAGTCTTAAACATAAAGTTATGACATTCTAACAACTTCAACCAATTCAAGTCACCTGAACTTCATACCTGTGAAAAGTTTGAATAGGGACAGTTCTGATGTTAAGTTTTGAGTGTGTTGATTTTCTTTGTCTCCAGACGAGCTGCTCCGACCTGGATGCATATCTCCGGGGCACGCTGAGCCAATACCTCCTCAACGTCTCCACGGCAGCAGAGCTATGCAGCCAGACCCTGTGCGGTTCTCACGGCCGCTGTCTGCGCAAAAAATCAGACAGTGACGTTTACTTGCATCTGAACCCCCTCTCCCACAGCATCGTCGGGGATAGCGGCAAGCCGACCGTCACCGGGGAGCTTAGCGACGCAGACAAGATGATGTTTCAAGAAGAGTTTCAGTGCCAGTACTACAGCGGCTTTGAGGGAGGGGGCCACAATCGGACAGACCCTGAGCACCAAAGAGGGACGGCAGCACGAGCCACAGCATCACAGTGTGCGATGTTACTGATAGTCTTTCTGCTCCTCTGTTAATGCAACAAACACACACACAGTAGCGGCAAATACTGGAGCACAAGAGATGAGGAGTTCAATGGAGAGAGGAGTGTCTTTTTTTTTCTTCTGTTGCTGTAAAATATGGATGACACAAAGTGAAATTTTTATAAGAAACACTGTGGAAATTGCAACGTAATATTTGTTTATAACTTTTAATCCTTTTTTAATCAGTGGAGGGCTAGCTGGAAATGACCTTGTTTACATTTTGCTCTCAGTTTCCTCTCAGTCACTGTTTCCCAAGGTGTCAAATTCCATGTTTCTCATAGTGAGGATGCTTCTGTGGTAAATGTGGTGAATGAGTCGATGTATGTTGTAGCGAAAGTGGCAGAAGTGGAAATGATGCACTTAAATCTGCTAATAGCACAATATATTTGAAGTGCCTGATCTTTTTCAACATGACCTCTCTCTCTGACATCTGATAGTTTTATGGAGGCAATTGCAGTATTACTATTTATTTGAATGTATTTTTTAGGTGTTTTATATGACATTTTCTTATTTTTATGTCCAAAACATGACTACTAGTTTTCTCTTTGAACACTATGTTTCTCCCATTTAAGCTGTATATTTCAGCAGCTGTTTGATCTTCACAGTATAAAAATTAAATTTTGGACTCTATATGTTCAGCAATTTCACTGACGTTAATGCCTCTCGTATGCAAACGTTTGCTGTTTTCTCAAAGTTGACAGTAAATAAACTCCTTTGTTGAGCCCTTTGTGTGTTTTGATTGAAGACTTACAGAAAGTGAGACGTGTCTGCACCATCATTTTAGCGTCAAAGGTAGTAGTAAAGTTGAAATTAGTTGTTTTTTTTTGCATAACACAGGTATGCTTTTGTATTTACAGTCAGACTTCAGCTACAGGAGAAACCCTCAGTGACTCACCATCGCCCAGGGGAGTCAAAACCAGCTAGTTCTCAGGGAGGGACGCATTTTGCAGGCTGCAGCCTCATACCCCTTCCCCATGTAATTGTAGGGTGTCTTAACCAAGAGTTATTTTTTACTACTTTTAAGAGTTGAGCAAAGGAGGAAGAGTTCATTATGGCTTTGCCTAACAGTCATTTAGTGGACGACTGTGTAGTCCTTCCAAATCTCCTCATTAAAATATGTATTTTTGCCTACATTTGCGTTTTTTTTTTTTTTTTTTTTAATTAAAACACTAAAAACTGTTCAGCACAGACAGAATAATGGGACTATGTTTTAATGTCCCTGTGACTTTAAATGTGCCTGATACTGCAACTGATTTGCATGTCTCATACTATTGGTTGGTAGAAATCCTGTGCACACTTGGGATTGGTCCTTTCACCTTCCTCTTTTCCTGCTTGTGTCATTCAGATCATGAGACTTCTGCTTTCACCACAAACCAAAGTCCTAAATAAGTTCCTAGGTAAGTCAGAGTTTGTGAGTTTGCTTTTAAGTCTGTTTTACACGTTTTTACACTATAGCTGACTGTTTTAGTCCAGTGCAGTTACATTACAAACACCTTTTGTTATTATCTGGAAAATCATCCAGGATTATAATAGGAAGGAAGCAGCATTTGTGGTTAAAAGTTTAAACTCTTAGTGTTAAAAGCAGATTGTAAAAGCTTTAAAGCACCATATTTGATTTTAGTTTTGATCTTGTCTCATAATTGAAAGACTTTGTTCAAGACACAGTGCCATTTTGCTCAGCTGGGTAATATTAGCAGTACTGTTTGTTCTTTCCTTGCAGGGATGAGGTCTTTTCATCCTGAGGTGTTGCTGCTCTTCAGTCTGATCAGCCTCGTTTCTGGGCTGCAGTTTGCAACTTCATCTTTCTCCCAGGTGCCTTTCCTCTCTGTGTGGAACGCCCCGACTGCCAGCTGCCTCTCTCAGTATGGCGTCAATCTTGACCTGGGGACATTCAGCATCGTCCAGAACCAGAACCAAACCTTTATGGGTGAGAACATAACCATCTTCTATGCTGAAAAGCTTGGTCTGTACCCGAGGTACTCCAGCCAGGGGCAGGCAGTTAACGGCGGGGTGCCACAGAACAGCAGCCTGGGTGGACACCTCAGAGCTGCCGCTGAAGACATCCACACCTGTATCCCTGACAGGGGTTTCCAGGGCCTGGCTGTGGTGGACTGGGAGAGCTGGAGACCTGTGTGGGAGAGAAACTGGGACAGTAAGCAGGTGTACTGGGAGGGGTCGAGGGCATTGGTGAGGTCCCAGCATCCGGACTGGAGCCCCGCACAGGTAGACGCTGTGGCACATAAGGAGTTTGAAGAAGCCGGGAGAAATTTCATGGAGGAAACTTTGAAACTGGGGCAGCAGGAAAGGCCGAATGGTTTGTGGGGTTTTTACGGTTTCCCCAACTGCTACAACTACTACAGTGGCAAAAGCACTAACTACACAGGGGAGTGTCCACCTGTAGAGGTAAAGAGGAACGACAGGCTTTTCTGGCTGTGGAGCGCCTCCTCTGCTCTGTATCCTGACATCTACCTGAGCCAGGAGCTGCGAGGCCTCAGCAGAGAAGTTCTGCTCTACACTCACCATCGCATCCTGGAGGCCATGAGAGCAGGAGCTCAGGTGACTCCATCAGCACCACCTGTGTTCCCCTACGCTCGCATTGTCTACACCTACACGTTAGACTTCCTCTCCCAGGCAAGCAGCAGATTTGTAAAACACAAACATTTATTTGTTGTCATAATTTCATCTGAATATTTTGCTCACCCCTTGTTTTCGTTCTGCAGGAGCACCTGGTCTACACGATCGGAGAGAGTGCTGCCTTAGGATCTGCAGGGGTGGTGCTGTGGGGCGACCACCTCTTGTCCAAAACTCAGGTACAATAACTCACTTGTACAAAGTATCCAAACTCTTCCAATAATTTAATTATGCTCACAGTGTCTTTTTTTATACCTGGGTGCATGATAGTCTTGAATCTTGGAAATCTTAGAAAAAGTCCTAAAATGCATCCTGTCTCCAGTATGCTGTGCTTTTTGCTTTATTTACACAAATGTTGTAGCTAACATGCCTATATTAGAGTGTTATCTGTTTAAAAAATAAGAGCTTTAGTTGAGGGAGGGATGTGTTCATGTTAAATGTGGACAGATTTTATGGTAAAATTAATAAAAACAAAGGAGATGATAGTGTTGGAGAGTATGAAAGTATCAACTGACTGAATTCACATTGGCGAAAACATTGTATATTTTGCGTTTATGGTTATTTATATTTCTCTGCAAAATAGCTTCTTTTGTTTTTTTTTACAAACTAATCTACAGAGACAATGTTTTGTATACTTTGTATCTATGGTGATCTATGAGTCACTGGAATGTATTTGAGGATACAGGAAACAAACATTGGACACAACCCTGATTAAACAAGCCGATATCATGCATGGTGGTGACTTGTGCAGAATGTTTCGAAATTAGGAAGACTTCCTTCCTAAGCCTACAGTTCCTGTATGTGTTTGTGTTTAAGTTGCAAACAGACTCCTGTATACTGTCTAACTTGCTGAACGCATTTTTTTGCAATGTTTCAGGCAAAGTTTTGATTTGGTCTTTCATTATACCTGTTAAATGTCAAGCACCGAAATATTGCACATAAATGCATTTCTGTGAGTTAGACAATATGTGGAAGTCCGTGAAAATTTTAAACCCTCTCATTTGCCTTTGCACTTGTCTAATAAAACTGGCGTATGAAAAGTTCCTTCATCTTGCTTTTAAAATTAGAAATTGAAGAAAATGTGATCCCTTCAGATGAACTTCAATGTGCCACTGTGTTTTGCAGATTTTTTTTTTAAACAAACTGTTTCTTGGAGACTTGAAAATGTTCTTTCCTGTTCTTTAGTTTGGTGTCCTGTCAAAGTAGGTCTGGCATTATTCTATATCTCTTTTGTTGTCTGTGGCTTTCAGCCCACTTGATCCTGCACCAAATTACAAATATGTGGTTTCATTTTTTTAAAAAAACCCTTAGTATTTCTCTGCACAGCTGGGTACTGGGATTTTTAGCAAACACTTCTCAAACTGGAGTAAAAGGATCCTTTGCTCGAGACTATTTTCAGCTGCAGATGAAAGTATTTATGGCAGCAGGATGGTGTCCAGTAAATGGGACTGAGTCAGAATAACATACAGTGCTTGTGTTCATGGCGGTGAAAGAACACCAGTGTAACAGTGTGACTCTTTGTTATGGCTTTACTGGTTTCTGGACAACAGTGATGCTCTATAGCACAGAGGATTAAATTATATTTGGCTACTCAGAACAGTTGATGTTGGACTCGTAGTATTAAAGCAAAAATATTGCCAGATTGATTGCTAAACGACTACTTGACAATCTGAGTGAGACTTGTAGTATAATTCTGATAATGTGCTACTGATAATGATGTATATACATGTACAGAAATTGCAGAGAAGTGGCTTTTCTGCAGATGGATTTGTTTAGACCAGGGGTGTCAAAGTCATTTTAGTCCAGGGGCCACATTCAGCCCAATTTGATCTCAAGTGGGCCGGACCAGTAAAATCACAGCCTAATAACCTATAAATAAACACAACTCCAAATTTTTTCCTTTGTTGTAGTGCAGAGAAGTACATACTGAAAAAGTTCACATTTAAGGAATTATCTTTTTACAAAACCTCATGAACAACCTGAAATTTCTTAAGAAAACTAAGTCCAATTTCAACAACATTCAGCCTCAGCTTATCATTTACACATTACAACTTGCAGATCACAGAGTGTCTACAAAGGAGCACAACATTTAGTCACAGGTGTCTGGAACTGAATGACATAGTATTGTACTTAATGATCAAAATGATAAATGTTTAAGACAAAAAAAGACAAACAACGAAAACAAGATAAAATATGACAAAAACGAGACACTAAACAACAAAAAATCAGACAAAAGACATGAAATAAAACAAAAAACAGACAAAAAAATTAGGCAAAAAAGTTACAAAGCGATAAAAAAAATGGACAAATCACAAAAACGACAAAAAAATTACACAAATGACACAAATGAAACCAAAAATGACAAAAGCCAGAAGAAGAACAACAAAAAAGTAGATAACACAAGTGAGACAAAAAAAACACAAAACGACACAAGCGATACACAAAACAACGAACAAAGCAAAACACAAAATGACAAAAATAAGGCAAAAACACAAGCGAGACAAAAAGGAAACAGAAAACGACAAAAACGTGAAACAAAACAACAAAAATGTGAAACAAATGACAAGTCAGTAAAAAAAACATTAAATCAAGACAAAATATGACAAAAATGAGACACAAAATGGCAAAAGAACAATGAACAATCTAGTATTTTACTTTATGATCAAACAATTTGTTATAGTTTAGAAATTGTAGTTTTCCAAATTTACAATTTGCAGTTAATGTCTTCTCTGTGATTTTTACATTTTACAAAGTCTTCCAGTGGGCCGGTTTGGTCCCTCTGGAGGGTCGGTTTTGGCCCGCGGGCCGCATGTTTGACACCACTGGCTTAGACCATCTTCAATTGGCTTAGTGCAGCTGTTTTTTGTTTTTTATGGAACAAAGTCATATGACATCTCATGTGCAGCACTAATATTGTTGTTATGTCATCAGCTCTTGTTCTTGGTAATGACCAATATTTCACTTGACAACTGAAGCTTTTTTTCATAATTCTCAGCATCCCCAGTTCATTGTGTTTTGTTTCTGTCCTACTTTCAGGCTACCTGCGAAGCTGTCAAGTCTTACATCGATGAGTCTCTGGGTCCTTACCTGGTTAACGTAACATCGGCCGCTGTGCTTTGCAGTCAGACACTTTGTTCCTCCAAGGGAAGGTGCCAAAGGAGGAACCCGAACTCAAGGGCCTACCTTCACCTCGACCCTGCTGCGTGGAAGATAGTGTCTGAGAAGACACCATTAGGAGGGAAGAACTACAGAGTTTTAGGACAGATGTGGACGCAGAACGTAAAGCTGATGAAGTTTGACTTTGAGTGCAAGTGTTATCCTGGCTGGGGTGGTGAGAGCTGCTCCAAGCCAAGTCAGGGATGAGACTGTTCTTGGAGGAGGTAAGTTAGTGGCAGTATTAGTCTAATAAACAGCAGTAAAATCTGAAAAAGTCACGAAATTAACAGCTACATGAGTGAATGTGGTCTCTTGTGAGTTGAAATCGTTGACCATCAGATTTTATTAATGAATTGCTTTTGTACATGTTTTTTCTTGTTGATAATATTAGTTTTTAAAATAAACCACCAGTTTGCCATGTATGCAGACTGCTTTCTACTGAGCAATTAATGTTTCATTATAAGTGAAGAATGTGTCGTTTAAGCCTCGTGTCGTCCTGCGGGTCAAAATTGACCCCCTTTAAAGTTTGAAAATGTGGAAAAAAAAAAAAATTTTCACAGTGAAACTTCTGATGTCCACATTTTCAACGTTTTTGGGAAATTTTTGAACATTTTTTGGTCGAAAAAAAGAAATGTTAAAAATGTTTCTTAAGAACATTCACAAAAAAATCAACCAAAATCCAGCGAATTTCGCTTAAAGTGTTCTTAAAGAAAATGTTAGAAGTTTTACTGATATATATGTAATCACTTTAGATATTTTTAGGATTTTTTTTGGGGAAGATTTTTACTCATTTTTTTGAAAATATTTACAAGAATTTTCTTGCTAAATTTGGACGATTTTTTTTAAATAAAACTTTTAAGGGAAACTTATATGGAAACATTGGAGTTTTCTTCCTGAAGGTTTTGCAAATTTTCAGAAATTTGGGGAATTTTTTTGCCGATTTTTGGGGATTTTTTTCAGAAAAGGAATCATTATTTTTTTGGGTGCCCATAAGTGAAGACAACAGGAGGGTTAATGACATTAAATGTGCCCATTTGGGTGGTGGAACTCAGCTTTATGCATCCACCTCCAGTCAAACATTTTGCTTTTGCTACTTTGAGCTTCACTGTGCAGAAAGTTTGGCTCGACATCTGCTGCAGGAAAGAAAGTTTCTCTGTGCTCACCTTTAATTTGAGTTCAGGACGTGTTCATCCGAGATGATTTGGAGGCCAGTCATGGTTCAATGAGCTACTTGCTGAGCTGTGATGTGGAAACTTTCAGCTTGTCACTCGTCAGTGACGAAGCAGATTTTGTGTCCTGCAGTTTAATAATATTTGCATAGATCCTGGTTTCTGTTCAGGGGAAGTAATTGTAATTCCAAGATTTATTTATTCTATATATTAATTTCAGCAACACATAAATATGTACAAATTACCAACACTACTATAACTAAGGTATGGCATAAAAGACAAGCCTGAGTTATGATTTTCTATCCATCCATTATCTATACAACGCTTAATCCTCATTGGGGTCGTGAGGGGCTGGAGACTATCCCAGCTGATTTAGGGCTAAGGAACCCTGGACAGGTCACTAGTCTATCACAGGACTACATATACAAACAAACAATCACACTCTCATTCACACCTATGGACAATTTAGAGTTACCACTTAGCCTCAGCATGTTTTTGGACTGTTGGAGGAAGCTGGAGTACCTGGATAAAACCCATGCATGCACAGGGAGAACATGTAAACTCCATGTGGAAAATCCTGGGAAGGCGGACACGAACCGGGGAGCTAGCTGCAAGGCGAAAGTGCTAACCACCGATCCACTGTGCAGCCCTGAGTTACGATTTTATGTTAAGAATTTTTAACTAGATAAGTGAGCTTTTTTGTGAAATTTAGTTTTCAAAGCGGAACACTATTACACCTTCAAACATTCCTGCAAGGTAATCTTTAATCTTAATTGTCGTAGAACTTATCCACAGCAGACAATTTCACTCACAAATGGAGCTACTAACATTGACAGTGGTTCTACATACCAGACCCTGGACCTGCTCCATGGAACACAGCCATCATTTACGTTATTCACTGCACATGAGCACTTCTTGCTTGAGCATGTTCCAATATCTACTGTGAAACAAAGTCTAGAGCATTATGTTGGGAATATTAGTTTTCATGTAAACACATCTTGCTGATGCCAAGCCAGCCAGTGGTGGAAAGTAATTAATAGTAAATTAGTAATGCCACTTCAGTGCATGTTTTTAACATTGATAGTTAATTTGCAGATTTTTTTTCATACAAATACAATGATTTCTTGCTACAGACAAAACTACCTGACAGTATATAAAATAATTAAATTGTCTCTACATTGACTACATATGTTATAAAGCCTCTCTGCCTGAATGGCACTTTTGACACTCTACTCTATTTAATTGATTGTACTTTTGTTCTTAACCCTCCTGTTGTCTTCATTTATGGGCACCAAAAAATATTGTTTCCTTGTCTGAAAAAAATCCCCAAATTTCTGAAAATTTGCAAAACCTTCAGGAAAAAAATTCCAATAATTCCTTAAAAGTTTCCCTTAAAATTTTTATTAAAAAAAAAAAAAAAAAAAAAATTTGGCAAGAAAATTCCTGTAAATATTTTCAAAAAAATTAGTAAAAATCTTCCAAAAAAATCCTAAAAATATCTGAAGTGATTACATATATATATCAGTAAAACTTCTAAAATTTTCTTGAAGAACATTCACAAAAAACTCAACCAAAATCCAACGAAATTTGCTGGATTTTGGTAGATTTTTTTGTGAATGTTCTTCAGAATCATTTTAAACATTTCTTTTTTTCCACCAAAAAATGTTCAAAAATTTCCCAAAAACGTTGAAAATGTGGACATCAGAAGTTTCACTGTGAAAATATACATATTTTCCACATTTTCAAAGTAATATTTTGTGTGCATAGGGTGTCTTTTGTTACTTTGGCTTTCAGTAAAACATCTGAATATATTTTTCTGCTTCTATCTGGAAAGGATCTTTAATATTAACTGGACACAACATTATGCTGCATTTTTTTATTTTTATTTTTAAACTCCACTTGCCTATAATTTGCATCCTGAGGTTTTCATTTGAAATGTTTGTTTGCAGGTTTATGACCAGCAGGTGGTGTTATGGGACAGCTAACATAAAAGAAAGACACCAAACATCAAGGTCGGAGCTGTGGTTGCTAGTAACCACCGCAGCAAGAGTCAAATAACTGTAGTGGAAAAAACACATTTGACTCAGTGTGTGAGATTTTAATGAGTTTATACCCAAACTCTGCAGCAGCTGGAGTGTCAGCGATGAATTAAAGTCACTGTAATTGAGAGCCAAACAGAGCAAAGACAGGATAAGGTGACCTTGATTGATTTACGTGTAGCGTGTACAATGCTGTCTTATCTGATAGCCACCCCAGCTTCAAACTGGTGCCATTGATAGTAATTTCCCTCCTCTGTCCCCTGAGGCTCAGCAGACTGGAAGAACAGTTTCCCACAAGGCCCTGCTGTTTCCTGCTTCCTGCTTTATCATAACTGGCTGGATTGTAAGGAAATGAGGAGGAGATAGATGTTTGTTTTTTTGAAAAACGGAGGCAAGACATCTGCAGCCTGTGCTTTTTTAAAAATAAATGTGGGTTTTTGCAGGTTATTGTGCAGCAGTTTTCTGAACAAGACAAAATGTAATACGTGTCCTGAAACACTATGTTTACCTGTAATAACTGGATAATGGCAGGAAAAAAACAGCAGCGCTCTCGCACTCATTCACATTCACATTCACAGCGCTGCTTGTCACTATATTTATTATTACAATTTTCTTCACCCCGGCAACCTATAGTTCACTCTGCCTGCCCAAATATAGAGGAGAAATTATGGTGAAATGATGCTGTGCTGTTTGGAAAAAGCTTGCCTTATTCAAGTTCAAAATATGATGTTGTAGCCAAACTTGAATTTTAGACCATGCAACCTCGTGTCTGATATTTCACAACAGTTTGACCTCAAAAGCAGTATTATTTGATATAAGACATTGAATTTCACGCTCCATAAGCAGCCTTTTTAAATGATATCAAAAGCTTGAAAATGATCTTTCAATACGTTAACAGAGGCCTTTCAGATCTGTTTGTCTGCTTGGAGTGGTCGTGTCTTTTTCTTCCATCCTCTGGCAGGCCCCTCTATTACTCTATCCTCTCATCTCTGCATTTCTTCATTTTGGCGTCTCGCTCTGTCACCCCTCCACGGTCACGTCTCTCCTTTCCCTGCTGCTCGGTCTAGAGATCGTCTTGCGCGCTCTTGGTTTAATAACTGTTTTGTCACGCTCTGTGTCTGTCCTTCAGAGGAGTCAACTCTGATCAGGTTTCTTAAAGATCTGACGCACACTTGTTTACATGATTTGTGTGTGCATTTGTCACTGCAGCTACGGCGTTGTGCATTGATCAGCCTGTTAAATGCTCGATATTTGCCTTGAAAACATGTTGATAAATACTGCAGAGACGATGAAAAGGCTGAGACTGTTCTAATGTGTCTGCACTAAATATGAAGTTACAAATGCCAGGCGGTTAGCTCAGCATAGACGGCAGTCAGAGGAAAACTGTAAATTTGGCTCTACTGAAAGCTTGAAAATAAATTAGTAGTGTAGCATGTGAGGGAGGAGGTCTGGTTGGATGGATGGGTCAACAAAAAGTCTCAAATTGCCACAGAAGATGACCCAATCAGCATTTGTTTCTTATCAGCAGTAGTTATTGTTACCAGCCAGTTGTTGCTAGCCGCTGACCTGAAATTTTTGTCGTTTGTGTGACTTCTTTGTCAGTTTGTGCCTCATTTTGTGCCTTGTTTTTGTTGCTTTGTGTCTAGTTTGTTTTGTATCTCCTTTTGCGTCATTTTGTGTCTTCTTTTTTTTGCTTTGTGTCTCATTTGTGTCTTGTTTGTGTCCTTTTGTCTCATTTTTGTCAGTTTGTGCCTCATTTTGTGCCTTGTTTTTGTTGCTTTGTGTCTAGTTTGTCGTTTTGTATCTCGTTTTGCGTCGTTTTGTGTCTTGTATTTGTTGTTTTGTGTCTCATTTGTGTCTCGTTTGTGTCCTTTTGTCTCATTTTTGTCATTTTGTGTCACATTTTTGTTGTTTTGTGTCTTGTTTGTGTCGTTTTGTCTCATTTTTGTTGTTTTGCATCTCATTTTTGTCATTTTGTGTCTCATTTTTGTCGTTTGTGTGACATCTTTGTCAATTTGTGCCTCATTCTGTGCCTTGCTTTTGTTGCTTTGTATCTCATTTTGTCTAATTTTTGTCATTTTGTGTCTCATTTTTGTCCTTTTCTGTCTTGCTTTTGTCATTTTGTGTCTTGTTTCTGTTGCTTTGTGTCTCATTTGTGTCTCGTTTGTGTCGTTTTGTCTCATTTTTGTTTTTTTGTGTCTCATTTTTGTAATTTTGTCTCATTTTTGTTGTTTTGTGTCTTGTTTTTGTCATTTTATGTCTCATTTTTGTCGTCTTGTGTCTTGCTTTTGTCATTTTGTGTCTTGTTTTGTTGCTTTGTGTCTCATTTGTGACTTGTTTGTATTTGTCTCATTTTTGCTGTTTTGTGTCTCGTTTTTGTTGTTTTGTGTCTCGTTTATGTCAGTTTGTGTCTTGTTTTGTACGGTTTTTGGGTACGATGCTGAAATTTACCTAACTTTTTTTTTGTAACCAAACCATGATCATTCCCTGTTGCAAATACAGTTGTTTTTGTGCCTAAGCCTAGCCAAACTTAATCCACTGCCCTTTAAGAAAAAAAAAGATTTTAAATTTGAAACTGCATCCTGTGAAAACCTGCATCAGATCAAAAAATGCTTGAGTGTTTCATTCTGGAGTTAATTTGGAGGACTTGTGATCAACTGCCTCTTGGTCGGGAGCTGTGACTTGTCGGTGTCAGCTGGTTTTTGTTCAGATTAAATAAAAAAACCTAACATGTTAATTTGGGATCTTTTCAACAGACCCACATCAGCTGTTTCCAGTCTTTGTTCCAGAATATTATTCCTTTCATGAAAGCCACAAAGAACATTCAGCTTTTTACCATAACAAGTAAAAAAGAATCACATGACCTTTTATGTGCATTCTGCAAATGGTAAACAGCACCTTTTGTGTGAACTGGCATTACACGGCTATATTTCAAACCAAAAGCCGCTGATTGTGAATGAGAAGATTGTAACAACTGATAGAAAGTGATATTTGAATCACCTTTTATCACATCTCCATGTAAGTAAATGAAGTCAGAGCAGTGAATCGGAGTCGAGAAATGAAAAGGCAAAAAATGCGGAGTGCCGGGGAGGTCACAGCGTCCTATTTCTTAGGAGATGTAGCTCTGATATCTCTCCACTTAGAGGCTGCTTGTCGACTGGCAGAATCACTACCAGGCCACATCCTGCGGTGGTGCGTCATGCGGCTGGATGCAGACGAGCTGATTGTGATCGATGTATTTGCACATAAGTTCATGTATACAAATATCAAAGGGACGTGCAGCAACGACTGATCACGGAACGCGTTTAGGTTTCCTATGTGTTAAGCATATCTGTTTGTTATTGCCGTTGAGGATTTGCTTTCTCTGCTGTATGCTTCCTGATGAGAGGTGACCTGACAGACTGTCACATGTGACTTATCCAGCACTGTGCTCAACCCCAGCCCTGCCCCGCAAGACCCCATCACAACTCAGAGAACATCATTTAAGAGCAAGAGCAAACTCACATTCACACACATTGCTGCACAAAGGTGGCCCCAGCCAAAGTCACACAATAACCGTGCGTGTCCAGGAGCCATTCAGGTGGAAAATTACACTGCCCAATCAATTGCTAATAGAAAGTCTTTCCTCTGGTAGAGGCCAATCAAAAGCTCACAATGTGGCCTCTCTTGGAAACAACAGCCAATCACTTGTTCACAATGCTTGTCGCTGTCATGTTGATGCTGATAAAATGTAATTATTCTCTGTTTTCATGGACACATATCGATGACATTGGGCAGTGATGAATGATGACGATAAATAAATGCAAGATAATGAGAAAATAACTAAGGAAATGGAAGAAGAACAAACGTTTTTTCCCCCAACCCCGACGCCCTTTCAGTTTGTAATTAATTCAAATGTGATTTTTTTTTTCTGCAAGCATATAATCCGTTTCAGCGTTTTCTCATTCATTTTATAGGATTTGATCTTGGCTCATTTGAATAAACATTTTGCTCCATATTAGTCTGGGTAATGAAGTGGATCTCAGAAGAAAAATGCTTTTGTTATGAGAGTGGAGAGAGCTGTGGCACAAAGGAGTGTCACAGTGGTCACCTCAGCAGGGAAATTGCTGATTGGATACCAGATTTAATCTAATGCGGAGGACCAACAATAATTTCTAATTTTTGGAGAAAGTTTGAATGTCAGAAGTGATGAGCGTAGGGCTTTAGAAGCATCTATTTCTTGATATAATTCGGTTATTTTTTAACTGCCACCCTCACGATGAACATTACACATGTGGCCAAAAGTCCACATACTGTTGTGTAGTTTTGCTGCTGTCATGGTTTTGCCCATCCCCCTCAATCCTGTTACAAATGTACTCATTTGAACTGCTTATTTTAAGACAGTTAATCAGCTAAAAGTGGCACTTTTGCTGAGGCACTTCACAATCTCACCGACCTCGTTTGAAAGTCACTTTTTTGAAAACACTGTGCTTCTTTGAGACTTGTTTTCTACTTCTACAGTACAATATCCAGTTACACAAAGCCATGTTTTGCTTTTCCTGATTTTGTGTGGAAGAACTGGACTGACGTGCTGCAGCACCGACTGCGAGCCAGATCTTATCACCCACCAGCGGATCTCACTTGTAAATGAATGAGAATGAAGCCAGGTTCCAAAGTCTTGTGGAAAGGCTTCCAAGAAGAGAGGAGGCATGCTAATATTTAACTGTCACGTGAATGCAATCCTCTAGTGTTCACGTACTTTGTTGGTCTCACGATATTGTACCATTGCTATGCAGACCACAGACTATTCATGTCAAGCAAACAAAATACAGTTAATATTTACCCACATACTTGCCCTATGCCCACACTGTTACGTACATACACAGGACACCAAGAGAAGACTGTTTTGATATTTCCATATGGGTTGAATTAAAGTTGAAACAGCTCAGATGAAGCTTCCTCGATACCATAATGTCTCTTATTTCAGATTCATAATGTGCTGAAATGATTGTCCTCTTATCATGTTTCTGATTTCAGTTTTCAAATCTTAGCATCAGTTAATGCATTTCCAAGGAAAAGCATTTTGAAGGGACGGACTTCTCTTCCAGAGACAAGGAGAACAGATGTGAGCTTCATAAATAATTTCACTATATTAGACTATATGCTTATAAAAAAAGGGTCAACAAAAGAGGTGCAACAGTGATTTCCTGCCTGTGGAAAGTGCTCTGCTTCCTCGATGCTCTCTGAACCCAGAATACATGAAGTGTGATTTAATGTGATTCATGGCTCTTGTTTCACTATCTTAATCGACTGTCTGTTCCCCCTGTTTTGATTTACCAACTGTTTCTCTTTATTCCATAACCTTTTATTATAAACAACAGAGTATGCAGCCCACTCCCACACAGCAGGGAAGCGCTCACACAAACACACGCTTACATGAATTCAAGATTAGTCCACAGGAATCAGGGTTTGTTGGGTCTCAACAGAAATGTCATGGTGAGTCGTAACCTTTACTGGAGCACGTTATCTGCTCTGATAGCGTGGCCAGGCCGGGACGGGGACCAACGCGATGCGATTGGATTTGAAAGGTCCCCATCTAAGTCATGCCCACCGGCTATCTTGCCTCCACAGTTCAGCAACACCAGCATTACGGCGTGCCGCAAAGTTTCAAGGATCTGATCTGTCCCGCTGTATCTGCATCTCCCTGTCCTTAATTAATCAGCTGTGGCTGGAGAATAGGAGCTGGGTCACTCTGTATTTCAGAGGAGAGGATGTGTGATGTGAGGAAGCATGACGCAGAAATTGATAGTAATGAGGAAAAAATCCATTTGACGTGTCTCAGCTGCTCATTTTTTGTGCTTAAGTGGTAGGAGAGTAGGATATGGGAGAGGATGTTTGGAGAAAAGATGGATGTGGTAGGTGTTATTAAATGCAGATCTGTTTGCAGAAGTGCTGACATGTGTATCTGTCACTATGGGTCATGAGATATGAAACTGACAATAGCAGCCCCTTGCTTAAACCACAGAGATCAGAGGATGTCCTTGATGTCAGCTTGGATAGACGAATGGAGATCTGCATTACATAAACCATGCTACATTTTAAAAAGGCCGCTGCAGGGGATGTTTTCTTCCTTCGTAACTTATTTCTTTGTCACACTGAAAATAACAACAGTTTGAGTAAATTAAGAGTAAAGTTTACTCAGGACTGCAAAAATAATTGCATAAAGTGACTAGTATGTTATCGCTGTGACCTACTTTCATCTTCGTTGTCTAAAAGTGGAAAGTGTCATGCAGAAATGTGAGACAGAACACAAAGACTTAAACATTAAACAATACAATTAACAAAACATATTGTACAGCTCTGTGAGACTGCTCATATAGTTCTTTGAGCTAAATGCTAATGCCACAGTGCTACAAGTGTCACAAAGAAAATGCTCATGGGAAGTCAGATTGAAATCCCAGCTGGAAGTTCCAATGCCCACTGTGGTCGGATTTTGAGTTGGAAAGTTGGAAGAACCCATAGACTGTGAATGAACTGATATCTGATAAAAGTGCTTAACAGTGGCTAATCTGGAATGAACTGTTTTCCTAAAGGTGTGTGTCTTTGGTTTCCTGACTTTTTGTGCTTGAAATCCAGCGTGCATGTTCCCGCATTCTTCCTAATAGCCAGCAGGGGGCGGCTCCCTTAGTTGCAGAAAGATGTCCAATTGTATTCAAGTCAATGAATAATTTACCCTACTTGTTTACCTCGATAAACATTTTCCTACTGAATCTGTAGTCTCAGTTGCATAGCTAACATATCGTGGTGTTCGTTTTGTAAATTATAGCTCCATTTAGAGTCAAATAGATGATGAAGTAGGGAATGTTTTTCAGTAGGATTATTTTTTATTTGACAGGCTCAATGCATCTGGTCAGAAAAAACAGGCTGGCAATAGCCAAATGCTAAACTCAAGGCTTTATAAAGGTAATCCTCAAACCAATGGTTGACATCACAGTTGCTACGTCCATCTGTTATATATGTGCTGTGACTGTACCCCAGTCAACTTACATGTAATGTCATTCCCAACTCTACTTCTGACTTCCAGGGTCAGTGAAATGCACCATGACAGCTGATGTTTAGCAGTGTTATTTCGCATGTTAGCAAGCTAGCACTTGGTGGAACTAAGCACAAAGTGCAGCCAATGGTGATTTTTGCAGATGTTTCATCGCAACCCACATATTTGAACAACAAAAAAATAACCTACTGATAGTGATAAATGAATGGGGTGATTCCACTGATTTCAATTTGTCCAAAATATTTCAAGATATCTCACTCAAAACCACAAATCTCAACCTCATCGTGGCACAAGAAGGAGAGTCAGGAGATCGCCAGAGACATTATGATTCATTATCTGGAGATTTGCAGCGTCTGACCCCCAGTTCATGGCAATCCAGCCAAAAGTAGTTTAGAGATTTTAGTGTGGACTAAAGTGTCAATGTTGCTGCTGTGGCAAAAGTATGTTAAACATTATGGTGACCCTATTACACCATCTCACATACATGTTATTTAATCACTTGTACATCGAGTGATAAACGACTTAAAACCATGAGCATACAGCCCTCATCATCCAGACTGGTACTCAGCAGAAAAAACAGCATCAACCTCCAGATAGTTTCCTCCTCAGGAGATTCAAACTGAGCCTTTTAAAGGAGATACAAGAATCTGTCTGACGTCCACCTTGGTGCTCAACTCCATCCAGAGGTGAGAAGCTTAAGATGAGATGATGCCGTAAAATCCCTTTAAAGTTTCCTTCTCTTACTGAAAAGGTGAGACCGATTATAGAGTTCACTATGCAGATTATCGTCTGACAATCAAATTACCCATAATTACATGACAACCCAAAGTGAATGCCTTTGTTCTCTGCCTTCTCTTGGACAAAAGCACTTTCTGCTTCTACTTACCCTGTTCCTTGATAGCGCATTTTGACCAACTACTTCTGAAAAAAACAAGAATAGGCTATTCCATTTGAATAAATTTTTTATTCTTTTAGTCCACTTTTAAGAAAATGTCTTCATTTATTTAAGATGATTGTCTCTTCTTGGAGAACATAACTAGCTAGAGGCCTTCAGACTGAATAGATACGATGCTGTACTTAACCTGCGACTGTCCTCATATGTGTTCAGATGTGCTACATAGTCTCCCGCACAAATAACAAGTAAATGTCAGTAGGATATTCTAGCCTCCTATTCATCCCTGGTGGAAGTGTTCACAGTATGAGATACATAAGGGTCCAAGTTAGCATTTCTGGCCACAGCAGGGGGCAGTAGTGAATAGTGTTTCTGCTGGGAGACAGTGACAGTCTGTACCAAGATGCCTGTTTTCTTTCAGTGTTTTAGGGCGAGGTCATAAATCAGGTTTTTTTTTCTTTTTCTGGTGAATGTTGAGCCTCGTCTATATGGATAAAATCTAAGTGTAATCAGTGAACTTGTGCTGTAGGTGACAGTAATCTCAAAAAAAATACGAAGAGATGCAACTGTTGTAGCCAGACTGAGAGAATTTCACAATCAGGGCCTGACGGCAAAGAATTCAGCCTAAATTTTATTCTTGTATTTATTGATCCTTGAATACCAAGACATGCATGAAGAAAAATGCTAACTGCAGGAACATTTCCACTTTAACAACATGTATGAAATGTAATTTTTAAGAACTCCTCTTTCCAAGCAGTTTGCCTCTGCATGTTTTTCGAGTTCCACATTTGTTTTTCATGAATTATAGTGAAGACGAGGATTATACCATCAGGTGGTCTCTGCTGTGTTTCATGGTCTTCTACCTCCCCGTTTCCTTGAACTGCAGCTTTCAGTGCTTCAGTGGAGCAGCGTGGCTCCTCAGGGTGACATTCGCTTGGCGCGCTGTTGTTCTTGGGCGTTGCTAAACGGTGGCTCCCGGGTTGCTCAGGCACAGTCCAAACGCTCAATTTCTGCACCTGTTTCCTAGACAACTGACATTTAAAGGGGCGGCTCTGGTTATTGACTGTTTGCCCTTGACCAGCACTCTGCTTGCACTTAAAAACGTTCAACCTGTAACTGTTTTGGAGTTGTTGTGTTTTTTCCCCACAAAGGCTCTCTGCAAACTCGCTGTCACTTCATGGCAGTTCACAGCAGCTGTTTGCAGGAAAGCGCAGGAGAACTGTTGCTTTTGGGTGGAGCAACAGGGTGAAAAGAAATTCAACAGATGAGGCTTCATTTTGCCTTCTCTCTGCCATTTGAATTCAAGAAAAGATTTCCCCTGAGAATGGATTTGAGTCATAGTTTATGCTTAATGTGGGAAATCAGCCTAAATGGGGAGTGACGTGAGCAAATGCGAAGTGCTGTATTGCCAAAAATCAGTTGGCGGCACAGCACTCGTGTAGGTGTTGCCATAGATTCAGTTGAGTAACTGACTAACAGGTTTATGGAGATACTGGCACCCTACAGAGCAACTGCCACACCACCAAATTAAAATTAAACCACCTAAGATGAATGTAGTGGGGAATTTCCCCCTCTTCCTCCCTTTTCTCTGGTGGAGTCCTCCTTGAATGCTCTTTTATGTTATCAACACAGAGCCTGATGTCTCAATCTGGCACGTCTCCTCTTTCCTACTGATGGCTGTGGTGAAATTATTCACTAACAGGTGAAACCAGTTGAGCAAAAATAACAGGATTTCTCACCTGAAAATAGCACCACAGGCTTTTTTTTTGTGTGTGTTAGACCTGATATTTTAGTGTGAGAGTTTCACGCAAATTACAGAGTTAGGAAACAGATAGAGGATTCTGGTATGCTGGAAAAACATGGTAAAGTATGCAAATTTGTAATCCATTGCTGCCGAGGGCTACTGCAGTGATTTGGTATTTCACTGCTATTAAACCGAAGCACTCACAAGAGACAGATTTTGTAAGAGACTGGCCAAAATCAAAGCAGCCTTGGCTTTATATTTGTTTAGCATCATATTCCAACTTGCATAATGCTGATTATTTCCACTGATATCAGAAGACACAAGCTGACACAGTTATTACAGTTTCCAACATAAAACTATAAACCCATTTCCTGCGTCTTGCCACCTTTAGTCCCTTGTATAACCTATTAGCCTTCTACCTAATGAAACTGCACTGTGTTCAGCCCCTAAAAACAACACAATGAAGGTTTCCAGATTTCATAAATGAATGCTGAACAGAGTGATTACAAACTGTAAACAGAGTATGAATACCACGCTTCTTTTATTTAGTCCAGCAGTGTGATAGTTTGACCGGAGTTGATGGTATAATGATGATTTTCTTCATTTCCAAACATAATACATCACTGCCATGCAAATCTATTGCCCACATTTCATAGAGGATCATTGTTGCTCACTAATCGCAAGGTTGGCAGTTCGATCTTTGACCCTTGCACCCACCAAAGTGTCCTTGAGCAAGACACTGAGCCCCAAGTTGACCCTGATGGCAGATGAGTGCTTCTGCCACCTTTGGTATGTGCATACGAGTGTGACTGGGTTCATTAGAAATGCACTGTAAGGCACTGAGGTTTAAAGGTGCAGTGTAAGTTTGGACCAGTCACCATCTGAGTTTGTCTTTTGAGCAATCAGTGATCAGGGATCGATGCTTTAAATTCTCTGACTTGACCTGGATTCTGTTTAACAAGTGGAATTACATAATTTCCATTATTCTCTTCTGTGTCACTCTATCAAGACAATCAAATACGGCGGTTATGCTTGTACAGAGAACAAAGAGAAGACACTGTTTCTTTTTAATTTCACTTTTTTCCATAGTCAGAAAGTTAGATTTAAAATGTTATTAAATAAGATTGGATAGATACAGTAGATTGAACCCAATTTATTTCTGAACTTTTAGCTTCTTGTGCGATGTCTGCAGGTACAAGCTATTTTTAGTGTTTCAAAACTCAGCACTCTTTCAAACTTTGATCATAAGATTCTGTTATATTTATTTGCTGCTACCGCATTGCTGCTGTAGGTTATTCTGCTTCACACAAAAATATGTTTAGTAAATTTTTCTGACAACATGCTGAATGGAAGATTACAGCCATAAATATTTGTACCAACTTCTTTTTTTTTGACAAAATGGGAAACAGCTTTTTCTACAGATTTTCAGCTTTTAACTTTCTGAGTTCACAGTCAGGGCATCAGACAGTACAACGCTGTTGGGATGTCACTGTAACAGGCCCAAAATAAACAGAAAGCACCAGTTTACTGAGTCATTTCTTCGCTGTTACAGCATTTATTTACAGCAGGCAAATGTTAATTAGACTGAAGACTTAAAGCTGTATGAAAATTAGCCCCGGAGTCATCACAAAGACACATTAAAGGTTTAGTCAGTTAATTCTGTCTCAAGTCACATCAGTCTGTGTTTTGTGCAGTTTAATGGATGCTTTGTGAGTTGTTTAAACTAATGAGGCACAATGTCAAAACCTCAAAGAAGGAGATCAAATGAATAAATGAAGATGACAGAACTGGGTCATACAAGCTGCTTTGCTGCACCTGTTTACACTTTTGTTCATTACAGCAAAGATTATTATATCACAGTATTTTCCTTGTGATTAGTACAGATGTCGTCCCCTGGATGTCTTATTTCTTCTGTAAGAGCGACATCTCCCAGAAGTTTCATGTCACAGGCATTTGCCCATTCAAGAAGCTCCTTACCAAATGTCATAAGCAGTTACAATGTTCAAATCTCCTTTTGATGCCGTGTGACGTGCCTCGAAAGGTCATGCGTACAGCACATTGTCCTGTAGAAAAATAGGCCCATGTGGAGTTAAGGAAAGACAGCTGAGATAATCAAGCAGAGAGATAGACAAATGGAGCAAAAGAAAGGACACTTGATGCATATTCACTCCCATGTACATCCCCTAACAAAAGCTTTCAAGGTCACCAAGATGAAAAAGCAAAAGCTGAATCTTGAAGTCCTACTTTTCCCTCTCCCTGACTAACACCACCCTCCCTCCTCAGCTCTTTGTTTTTCTCCCCCTTCTCTCTCTCTCTCTCTCTCTCTCTCTCTCTCTCTGTCGCTTTCACTCTCCTCTCCCTGCATCGTCTCCCTGATCGGGCGGCAGACAGCGTGTAAGTGCTCTAACCCAGAGAAGTCTCCAGGAGCTCTTGTGATTGGCTGTGCTCTGCAGCACTGTTCACAATCGATTAAGGCACGGTGAGCTCCCGTTAACAGCTTTTCTCTGCTGCTCCTGTGGCTTTGATACTGTCACATAGACTCCAACTTCGCCCTTAACCCTTCAACCACTGTCCTCTCCTTCTCGCTTTGTCTCCTTCACTCACTCTCTTTATACGTTCACTTTCATTTTCAAAGCCCCCAGACTCCCTCACTCTATTGCCACTCAAAGACACTTCTACCAACTCTCACTCCAGGCCTGTGTTACTCTCACTTTTCTCTTTTTATCCTTAGAGTTCTTACTCTTAAGTCACTTAAAGCCGCTTCTCCCCTCGCTCACCTTGTCCTGTCATCTTAAATTTCAGTCACAATTCTGTCCTCAGGGAGAAAAAGCAAAAGACAGAATGAAACGGGGAGATAAAAGAGAGAGATGTTCTCTAAATGCAATCATGAAATAGCTTGAAAAAACATCATAGGTGATGTTATGCATAATATTGGGTGACTGAGGACTTCATATGTGGGCATTCATCTGTATGCAGAGGCCCTGTATCCCAAAAATTATGCTCATATCAGACATTTCTGCACCTCATGATTTACACCCGGTACCAATGTTCAGTTCCAGTGTAGAGAGTAGTTTGGCCTTTAAGAGGAGAGGCAGAAAGTAAAGGTGTGGAGGCTGATAGATGGCTGTGCAGCAATTCTGACTCTCATATGGGGGTTTGTATCCCATCCTGCAGGTATTACACTTTTTTAAAAAAAGTTGTATCCAGGATGTTTCTTGGTTTTAAGGTTGTCTGTGGAGTTTGTTAACACTAATGGAGCTATTGAACCCTCATTTTTGTATCACATGCATGACAAAAGACCTAAATGCAAATTAGGACAACCAACTATTCAAATGATCAACAGATCATTTAGAAGCAGAGAAAATATTTAAATTTCATTTATTTATACTTACAAAAAGTTTCTTACAACTGAGGACAGCAAGTCTTTTAGAACAACTATGAAAAAAAAAATCTCTCTGCACTCAAAACTAATATTATCTCCCAGAATTCATTCAGTATACACTGATAATCCACAACATTAAAACCACTGGCAGGTCAAGTGAAGGACACTGATCATCTTCTTAGAATGCAACAGTAGCTCAGAAATCTTGTCCTAGTATTGATGTGAATCTTACTTTGGCACATTCCAAAGCACACCTCTCCATTGCAGTGGCACTTCCCTTTTATTCCACCACACTGCAAAAACTGCGTGGAACGCCTTAATGAACACAACAACAGTGTTGACCCGTCTTCCAAACTCCCCAGATCTGAATCTGATTGATCCATAAAGGTCACATGAATTGGTAAACCTCTGTAGCTCTGCTTCAGTGAACTGTGATGGATAAAGTGGAGGCTGTCTTGCTCTGAGCCTACAGTCCACAGGAGCCAAAATATCCACCACCAACATCCCAGACACCACACGAAACCCCCAGAGGTCCTCTGTTCAATGGATCAGAGCTATTGTTGGAAACCTACATAATATTAGACAGGTATTTTTAACCCTCCTGTTGCTCTCATTTATGGGCACTAAAAAAATTGCTCCCTTGTCTGAAAACAATCCAAAAATTCAGCAAAAAAATCCCTAGATTTATAAAAATCTTCAGGAAGAAAATTCCAAAAATTCCTTAAAAGTTTCCCTTAAAAGTTTAATTTAAAAAAGAAAAATCCCCAAATTTGGCAAAAAATAAAAATTTAAATAATAAAAAAAAATTGAAAATATTTTCAAAAAATGAATAAAAATCTTCCAAAAATCCTAAAAATATCTAACGTGATTTTATATTTTTATTTTTATATATATATATATATATATATATATATATATATATACACACAGATATATATATATACAGATATATACACACACACACACACACACACACACACACATATATATATATATATATATATATATATATATATATATATATATATATATATATATCAGTAAAAGTTCTAATATTTTCTTTAAGAACATTCAGTAAAAAAATCAACCAACATCCAGCGAATTTGGCTGGATGTTGGTTGATTTTTTTCTGAATTTTCTTCAGAAACATTTTTTGTAACCTTTCTTCTTTTCCGCCAAAAAATATTCAAAAATTTCCCAAAAATGTTGAAAATGTGAACATCAGAAGTTTCATTGTAAAAATAATTTTTTTCCCCACATTTTCAAACGGGTCAATTTTGACCCGCAGGACGACACGAGAGTTAATGTTGTAGGTAACCAATGCATGATAAGAAGCTGAAACATGCTCTGTATTAATAAGTATGTGGACACCCTTTTCGGTCCAGGGTTGTTTTTTACTTGGCCCCTTTGTGTTATGGTCTCTGCTCCAGTCCCTGTTCCTCTCCTTCATTCTTCCTCCTGTTCTCTCTGTATCTGTCTGTCTGTGTTGACCTGTCTGTCCCTTTGGCTCCCTCTGTCTGTCATCTCTTTCCCTCTTGTCTCTCCTCGTCCCTGTCTCTTGCTCTCCCTGCTTCACCTGCCTGCACTCAGCTGATTACTGCAGTTGACTCACATTGCAGTAATCAGCTCACATGCCCACAGTATCACCTGTTCACTGCTTAAACTCTGCTCATTCACTTATTCCCTGTCGGACCATAGATTCTGTTTTGCTCCTGTCTGTTCATGGATTTTCCCCAGCCTGTTTTCCACTCGGTTGTCAGTTTCCCCCATCTTGTGAGTACTCCTCCTTAGTTTAGTTTTGTTAATTCAGTTCAGTTTTGTGGACTTCTGTTTTTTTATTCATAGTTTGCTTGTAGAGTTTTAGTAGTTTTGGTTTAGTTCTGTCCCCCCAGTTCAGTTCTCCATTTATGCATTGGTTTAGTTATTTGGTTAAATAAATCTCTTTCCGTTATTCGCCTCTCTGCCAGTTTCTGTATGTCTGCGTTTGGGTTCTCCTGCTCCCCCTGTAACACTTTGTTTCATTTAACGGACATCATAATGCCATCTAACCTTCCATTATCTATACACCGCTTAATCCTCATTAGGAGTCCATCCCAGCTGACTTATGGTGAAGACAGGTGACACCCTGGACAGATCACCAGTCTATCACAGGGCTACATATACAGACAAACAATCACAGTCACATTCACACCTATGGACAATTTAGAATCCTCAGTTAACCTCAGCATGTTTTTGGACTGTGGGAGGAAGCTGGAGAACCCGGAGAAAACCCACACATGCACAGGGAGAACATGCAAACTCCATGCAGAAAGATCCCAGGACCACATGAACCCGGGATCTTCTAGCTGCAAGGCGACAGTGCTAACCAGCGAGCCACAGTGCAGCCCCATCACAATGTTTTAAACTTTGGTACAACTGTCTGATAGAGGCACTTTTCTCAATCAATGCTGGCATGTCTCTAGCATGTAAAAACTTGAGTGATCCTACCCTCAAGCCCATCCAACCCCTTCATGATCAGATGGAACAGAGGCATCAGTGGAGTTTGGGGGTAAATGTGTGGAAAAGTCCCACTTACCAGTTTCCATAATTATGTATAGAGAATCCTCATAAACTGGAGACTTTTACAGCAGTGTAATAATCAGCAATCACATATGGGTGTAATGTTTGAGTGTCGACAAATTGTTCTGCCGTGCTGTAATTTCAGATTATCCAGACAAAATCAGACACAATATAACAGATGTTTTTCTTTTTTTTTTTTTTTAAGGTCAGCATCAGCAGCAGCAACAGCAGGAGGAGGAAGAGAGTCTGGACGTTAAGGCCATCAGTGTTTTTCAGAGACTGGTCAGTAAGAGAACCTGACACACTCCTCAAAATTAATAAGACTCTCTCAAGACATTCTTTAAAGAATTTGTATTGCCACCTTTTTGCATTTATCTTGCTAAATGCAGGACTGCAGAATATTATTATTAAAATGAGCGCTTTGTTTTTTTGTTGTTTAGCCTTGATGTATGGACACTTTAAATGTGGCTTTGGAGTTGCTAAAACCTGATGACACTGCCATTGAAAAATCACCTTCGTCTCGTGTCCGAGCTTTTAATTTGATGACTCGCGTGTATTATGTTGCTCCACCAGAAAACGTTTTATCGTGTCTCCATCATATCTGCCATTTATAGTGCTTTATAAATATGTATTTGACAATATTTGTGAGCTTAAGGCATGAGCATGACGTCATCCAAACTACCACGTTGGTGGTTTTGAGTTTACCCCGTAACTCCACATATAAGGATGCTGCTGCCTGAAGTACTCGTTTTTAGATTTCTCCTGAGTGAATACACTTGAGCTGTACAGTGTTGCTTCTACATTATGAATTATATGATTATTTGCCTGAACGTTAAAATGTGGTTTTACTAGCTAGCTGCTGATTAATCTAAAAGTCACAAAAAGAATGTTGAGAGTTTGATTTCCCTGTAGAGAGACACATTTTATCAGAATGTGTCTTTATACCGTAATGTATAGACAATATGCAATATCCATCCATCCATCCATCCATCATCTATACACTTAATCCTCATTAGGGTCATGGGGGGCTGGAGTCTATCCCAGCTGACTGAGGGTGAAGGTTCTGGACAGGTCACCAGTCTGTCACAGGGCTACATATACATTCACACCTACGGACAATTTAGAATGACCAGTTAACCTCAGCATGTTTTGAGACTGTTGGAGGAAGCTGGAGAACCCAGAGAAAACCCATGCATGCACAGGGAGAACATGAAATCCACTCATACACGAAATTCCCTTTAAAAAAAAACAAAAACAAAACTGATTTACTGTTCTTCTCGTGTCTACAGTCTTAGTTGTAGGTTTGTGTTTGGCTGTAATTCTATTTGACAACAAGATAAATTTCATGGCGCTTTCTTTTCCAGCCTACCAGCAATTAAATCATTACTTTGCAGCAGCCCGTCTGCTCTGCCGTGTTATCTCCACCTCCTTTGGATGAAAGGGAAATCGGTGTATTTAAGTACGAGTAGAAATGCAATTCATACGAAACCGCGACCAAAATGCGAATTTACAGCTTTTTGATGCTGTTCGTGTAGAAGCTAGCAATGGAAGGCAGCATTGCCTGAAGAAAATTGTGTTTTTTTCCACCCGTGGTTTTTATTGTCAGAAGGCAGTGAACCATTCTCTCTGAAACATAAAAGATGTGCAGTGAGAGGCCAATGGCTCGATCTGCCCAGACAGGGTTCTTTTCTTCTCCCTTTTTTCTATTTTCTCTATTGTGGCTCAAAGAAAAAGCTTTAAGAGGCATTTAACTCTTCTACTTGCTGCAAACATGGCTCACAGCAGCTAAACTCTGCCACATTGTCTCTATGTATATATGGCCATGTCTGTGTCACACACGTGAATATTTCTATTCTGGTTTGGTTCCGCTCAGTCAGATTTGTTCTTGACAAAGGTACAAGTATTCTAAACTCGAGATTCACCAGCTAGTCCTTTATAGAGCTCTCAAATAAATCCCACAGCCCTCAGGAGCTAATAGAACAGCTCAGGCGTCATCATGTGACGTAAGTGGTCTTAAACTGGATTTCTATTGTGCCTGACTTGCGTTTCAGATCGTTGAATAGCTTTTAAAAAAAAAAACGCATAACAGGGGTTGTCTATGTCTTCCATATCTATAACTTTCTGAAACAGACAATCTGACATTGACACCCACTTCATGCTGTTATTGTGCTTATTTGAGCTCTTTTTATACCTCTGTGCCTCTTATTTGTCAAGTTCATTCCTGTTATTGCCATATCTCCGGAACACCTTGACAGAATTTTTTCAAATTTGACACAAACATTCATTCAGACTTGAACATGAAGTGATTATAATTTGGTGTTCAAAGGTCAAACATCAAGGTCAAAGCAACCTCACAGAACATGTCATAGCTCAAGAATTCATACGCTAATTATGACAAAATATGTCCGATACGATATTTTACGTTCAACTTTAAGGCCAACTTGCTTGGTGGCCAGGTACAACCACAAGAGAGTAATTCTTGTTTCATGGGTACAACTATACATGACATTATTAATGTCTTCCTGGAGAGTCTGTCAGAAAATGTCCTGTTTTCAGACAATATAGTGTCTCCCCTTCTATGACAAACTGTTTTTACTCTTCCTGGTAGAGTGTCCAATTGCATCTAATATAAACACATTTTATTTTAGATATTCAGGTGGTTGGATATAACTCGACTCGTATAAGTACAGCAGCAAACATTCTCCTTCCTCCAGAATGTCAAATAGACCTGTTTAGTGATCTGACTGTGCTGTAATAGGTTTGGTTTGTGTCAGGGCCTGTAAACAGCTCAGGGTTAGAGAAAGGCTGTCTTTGAAATTTAAAGGGAAAAGTCAGCTTCTGCAGAAGTTTGATGATCCTCCCTCTGGATTTAATTGCTCTATAACACTGTCATACTATTTCCTCATATGTACTTGAGTGCAATCACAATAAATTGTATTGTTTTCCTTTTAAGCATTTGCTGACATGGCTGATGCTGCTGAGGACAGTTTATTTGAAATAGCAAGGCATGAAGCAACATAGTGGATGGGTGGCCGTGTAGTCGGGGTTTGCCTTTATTGACCGAGTAGTGACCACACCTTAATCATAGTTAGCATACCATAACGGTGATCTTTTATAAGATTTATTCAGATGTGTGCTGCACGCCTATTTCCGTGGGTTTCCATTGGCACCTTCATGATGACTTTGACCTTGGTACTACCCAGTGTGAGTGCAAATGTAAAGTCTGCCATCTGTCATGAATTATATGAAAGCATGCATTACTTTCTCACAGTTTAGGGACAGCTGTTGCAAGTGGACCGAGTGCACTGCTGATATCAGAACACTGGATGAACCATGAATAATAATACATCCATTTTACCGTTTGTGTGTTTTTGCAATGTGTTGTTGTGATTTCTGTGAATTGTTGCAAGCCAACACCCAGCTTTATTCTGTATTTTTAGTATATAAACAGCTTGTTCAGTTGTCTATTAGTAGGAGCAATAATCCAAGTTATCTGACTGAACTATGAGTTTTACCTAAAGTGAGTTGCATCTGAGCCATTTTACAAAGTTTTACCAGATTTTAACACGACCATTTATGATCATGGATGCATGACTCACATCAGATTGGACAAAACTCCTTCAAGTCCAAAAACTTATCCTGAATCTAAAGTGCTGTGCTCAGGTCACATGATGATTCGAAACAATTTCCATTCACTGAATCTGGTTTTGGGATCTAGTTGACAGCTTCAGAAAAAGTAATTAAGTGAAATCCTATAGAAAATATTTTATTACAGTACTACATTCTGTTCTAATTATATTTTAAAAGTTTATTCTTCAGGGTGGAAACAGCAGCTGACAAAGCCATGCCACTGCAAGAGCTGTTGCTGATGTTTTTATCTTCCTCAGCAGATAGTTCGTCACATTTTCATCAAACTGTAGTTGTTCAAATGTACATTTTTTTCTGAACCCTATATAGAATTCTTGTCCATGTTTTTATCAAAGGCTCAGACTAAAGTGATAGTGCTCACTCTGCTGAGGAAGATTGTGTGACATGATTGAAAGCTCGAAAGCAGCAACTAAACAAACCTTTGTTTTGTCAACTGCTGTTTCCAAGGTCTCAGGAGTGAACTTTTAATCTAATTCAAGTTATGAAAAATGCAACATCTTAAGTTTCATGACACCTGGACGAACATCACACAGCTGAAGAAGGCTATTTGACATGACTGAAAGCTACAGAACGCCAACTGTAATGTTCTAATCTGCTGCAGCCAGTTTGTTGACGATGGTTAAGTATGAGTTTATTTTCTCTAACCATCGTGTCGTCCTGCGGGTCAGAATTGACCCGTTTTAAAGTTTGAAAATGTGGGGAAAAAAATATTTTCACAGTGAAACTTCTAATGTTCACATTTTCAACATTTTTGGGAAATCTTTTGAACATTTTCAGGTGGAAAAAAAGAAATGTTAAAAATGTTTCTTAAGAACATTCACAAAAAATCAACCAAAATCCAGCGAATTTCGCTGGAAAACATTAGCAGTTTTACTGATATATATATGTAATCATTTTAGATATTTTAAAGATTTTTTTGGAAGATTTTTACTCAATTTTTGAAAATATTTTCAAGAATTTTCTTGCCAAATTTGGGGTATTTTTTTTTTTTTTTTTAAATAAACTTTGAAGGGAAACTTTTAAGGAATTATTGGAACTTTCTTCCTGACTGCTTTGCAAATTTTCATAAATTTGGGGGATTTTTTTGCAGAATTTTGGGATTTTTTTCAGACAGAGAAACAATATGTTTTGGTGCCCGTAAATGAGGACAACAGGAGGGATAAATGTGCAACCTATGCTTTCTCACGTTGCAGTTTTAAGCCTTTACGTCGTCTGGTGTGTCTCATTATGTGTGTTGAATGCACTTTAGAGAGCGGCTGACAGATGCGATGCCACACTTTATGTCACGCTTTCTCTTTCTATTATCATCTCGTCATCGCTAAGATTAGAAATAGGTTCCTCGCTCTCCTGCTGCATCTCCAGGAGTTAACTGTCACATGCTTTCCGCAAAAGACTTGCAGAGGATTATAGCAAAGCAGCTGTGCGTGTGCGTTGAGCGTGACGGGTGATGAAGATCTCCAACACAGAATAACGCAGGACAATCAACCTGTCGACATCTGATACGTGCCCAAAGCCCTCTGGGTGGTGTAGTTTGTACTGTTCCCTCTGTGGGTATCACAAGCTAACCGCTGCTGATGGCAGGTGCCACATGTAACGGAGGGATGAGGATGCGGCGTCCTCCGAGCAGACATGACCTCCAGGGCCTCGGCTCATCGTGTTTGCTTGGAGATGGATCTTGTTGGGACCTTGCCGGTGTACGGTGTCCCCTGCCTGGCTTCTGTCTCCTCAGAGCTGTAATCACAGCAGACTGCACGTCACGGCGCCCTGCTCTAATTGGCCTGTCACTCTGGGTGCGCTGGGGGGGAGGGGCTGGCCTTTGTGGGGCTGCCATGGCGACTGGGCCATTTAATGAGAACGAGCACGCTGTGACTAATGACATCCCTGAGCCCATCGGATATACTGCAAATGGACAATTTGCTGCATCACTCACACACTCGCACAACAATACACAAACATAAAGGCACACACACCCCGGCGTGGTCAAACCTCGTTGAATTGAAGACAGTTTTCCCTTCTGCCTTTTTCCACCACGAATCAATACGTGACAAGTGGACTTCAGCTGGAATGCCAAAGCTATCATCTATTCTCATCCACCTCCTAACATGAATAGTTTTATCTAATAAAGCTGCTGCTAATGTTATGTGGGGGCATTAACTGTAGCTTTTAACACACATTAACTATTAGGCGGGTCATTGCTCAGGAGACCTTAATAGGAGAAATAAGGCGTATCATCCATAATAGGAATATGGATTTGAGGCAAGGCGTGATAACACAGTGGACCATGTTTGTAGGAGAGGAGAGGGAGAAAGAGACATTTACTCGAACATCTTCCATCTTTTCCCATTGTCCTGTTTATTGGTCCATTAGTGATCAAGTGACAGCATGAGATGTGTGGACATCTATCAAATATATCACTTCCTGGGGCAGACGACGGCTTATCATGTTTTCAGATCTCTCTGAAGGTAACGACATGCGTAAAACAACAGCCATTCAGAGGGTTTAAGGTCAGGATGCAGCCAGGTTTACATGGCTAGCACAGTTCAGGAATTGTAACATAAGAAACCCTGGCAGCACCAGCACTAAAGATTTCATTCTGCTGCGGCTTATTTTAGAGTGGCTATGAAATTTGTAGTAAGCACAGGATTTAAAGCTGCAGTAAGCAGAAATCTGGAAAAGGCAGAAAATGTAAAAATACAGCCCTCTTTTCTGTCCTGAGCTCCATCTAGCCAGACAAGCATGAACATATGCAGTCACAATAATAGACAAGTCAAAAGTCAACATTCATTTTTGGCTTTTGATTCAAGCTCCCTTCCCTTCAGTTAGAGCTGTCTGTTATATTCATTGAGACACCACATCCTAGTCCCTTTGCTCTTTGATAATCTATCATGTGATCTGAATTAAATGAACTGCAATTGGCTACAGTTTCCTACCACAGTCTACATTTTCCAAAGCTTGAAAATAGAACAAAGAGTAAGTGCAGAAGTCTAGTTTTCTCTCAGTCAGATCATTTGAAATACAATGAGCTCAGAGGCTGTGATGGAATTTTGCCAAATGATGCCAAAAATATATTGCCAACCCTAACTCATTTGAAGGTCTATTTTAATATAATGCTTCTGCAACAAACACTTCTGATTATTCAAAAGTCTCCCAGTCATTCATACTTTAGTGATTCCCACTTTATCCTGGAGAGCACTTGAGTTTATCCATAGATTGTGCAGTCTATGAGTCTATCTCTGCTGACATTTGGGTGAGAACATGTTGCCAGTCCATTACAGGGTTAACAAAGAGACAGAAGGACAACAATGCACACTGACAGTCCCACCTACGGCCAAAATAAAATCACTACTTAATCTGCCACGGCTGCCTTTGGATTGTGGATCAAAAGTGGAGCATCTGGAGACCCATGCAGACATGGAGAGCATCCACACCGAGAGGCTCCAGGCATCCAACAGCTTCAAAGTCAGGACTTATAGCTATGAGGTATCAGTGCTAACTACTGCACCACCAATTAAAACACTGATTGTCAGTCCTGGGATGGTACTAATAAACGTACAGTAAGCAAACATGCAGACGCAGAAATATTCAACTTCAGAAATCATGGAAACATTAAACTGCACAGCTCACATGTGACAAATGTACAAAACATACAGAGTCTCTAACAAATGCCTATAAAGTGTTAAATCTTTCAGAACATTTCAGCCATGAGTCCTGCTCACATCAGACCAGACTTAAGCTCCTTTACTGGTAGCAAAATCTATTCTTTAAAGGCTGAGTTTCAGTATCCTTTGAGGTAAATTTTGGATGGATAAACCCTTCTGACCTTCAAAGTGAAGGTTATGTTAAATGAGCAATTGAAACTACATCCATTCTATTATATTTCTGTGCACAACTCTTATCTCATTTATGACTAGTGTCCTAAAGCATTATTGTGCTGTTTTAAACCCTTAAACATTGCTGCTGACCCTGTTTCAGTTTGGAAACTCCAGGATTGTTTTGTAATCTGGCCAAGCAGAAACTGAGACTCTTGAAATCATGATGCAGACGCCCATGTTTGCTTTTATAGGTGTTATTGGTCACTTCATGTCCTTCCCTGATTCATCACGCTCCTATTGATTTTTTTCTGAAAGAAAACAAAGACATTAACCTTGACTGAAAGTGGTTAATTCAACATGGATAGTAAATTAAATGCATTGCAGCCCTGCTGTCTACACTGGCAGCTGTACAGTTAAATTGTGCTATTTATTCCCCTGTAGTATTTTCTACAACTAAGACACCAACCTTCTGCTCCCTGTTTGTACTAGTACCTGTGCAGTATACGTGAATAGTCATGTGCAATGCATTTTCTGGTGTGTTGGTAATAGAAATGGCACAAATAGTTCATCGGGACAGACATTGTTTTTGGTGGTAAAGCACTGTTCAAGATTAAAAGCCATTAGTATGCACTTTTAATCACAGACCTTGACTAAGATGTCCTTCCTACGCAAGTGTTCCAGGTGCATTGTGCTTCTTCAGCCAGCTCTATGTTTCTCCCAGCAACATCCTAAACAACTAAATCATAGATTTAATTCTGCTACACTGTATTTGAATCCTGTGTTTGTGTGTTTAGGCTACATATAATTAATTTTACGATGTTTTATGTTAGAATGTTTATTTTGAGAAAGAGAGGCCCATAAGGCTGTAATTTTCTCTTTTGGTCTAGTTCAGTTATTAGTGTTGTTGCGTGGGAATTGCATGTCTGTGAATTTTGGGGGCGATGTTTCTAGGTGTGTTTGTTTGGCTGTTGAGTTTGTTAAACACTCTCAGGAATTGCTTACTTCATCTTTAATTTCCTACAGAAACGTAGCCATTGCAGCATTTGTGACAAATGCTCACAAAAAATACTCACAAAAAACATCGTTAAACTGATGAGTGCTGGCTAGGAGACGGACTGATCAGTTGAGAGTTTAACAGGTACCTGCTGACAGGCTGTTGCTAACAGCACTTTCAGGTCTTAGGATCACCAGAAGAGCTACTTTAGTGTGTCATGTCTGATCCTGCTGTCCAAACTCCCACTGCTGCCTCCTCTTTCTCCATTTCAATAGCTTCTGGTACCTCTTGACAGGGTTTTTATCACGTCGCTTTGACTACCAAAGCAAACTAAACAGCAATTTACTTAAGTAAATACATCTTGCACAATGTTGCATGCACTCCACTGGGTGATAGACTGGCAATATTGAACTCGATCAACAGGAAAATGGGATAAACAGAAGTCAAATAAAGAAAAAAAGACAAACGTCTATGGATTTTTATCTATCTAACAGCACCCTAATGTTGCCTATCTCCACCTGCAGGAGGTAACATACAGTACACTGATATGCTAGGGAATATAAAGAAAGGGACCCTGCTGTTATGTCACTCTGTGCAAATAGACTCATTGCCATAAATTTGTACCTTAGTGAGGCACCGTATCGGAAGATCAACATGCTTGCAAAATCACAACATGAATCAAAATGCCAGAGTAAATCTGGTCCTCGCTGCAATCCCCAGTTAATCAGCAATGATAATGTTTTGCTAAACCATAATCTTGCTTGTGAATATTAATAAGGGCTCGAAGGGACGTCAGCAGAGCGATGAGGGAGTGCTCGTGGCTGCTATCTGAAAAATGGCCAAACCGCTGAGACAGATTGTTAAAACACTCAGCTCTCGGTGTGGCTGTCTTTGTTTTCCTCAGTGACTCCAAAGTGTGAAAGCGGTACATGGCTGTGTTTCAGTAGCAGCACACAGTTTTGTCGACAGACTGCCATTTTGCATGCAACACCAACGCACAAACCCACACACACATGGGTGAGCACAATGAGATGGCATGCTTGAGATTAGCGAATGCACCTCTCTGCATAGTGAAGCCTCTTTTCCCTTGCACGTTTGAGTGTCCCACGTTGATTAGGAGTGATATCTCTGAAGGGCATCAGGAACGTTTACAGCCACGTAGCCTTTGAGAATCGATAATGACATGAAGACCATGGGCAGGTTAATGGCGTGTGAAGGGACTGTGACGTATAAAATCCAGATTGTTACTTGTAGAAATGGTGCGTGCATCACATCAGAGTATTGAAGTCTGACTGTTGTGGCTGATCTAAGCCTGGCCTGTGACCCTCGTCGAGATGCACATCAAATAAGCAGAATCAATCATGGAGACAGCGTCTGGCCATTACAGACCAAATGAGATGACCAACGCAGTCAGCCCTGTGGGGTTTTGCCTTGATTTAACAACATATTATCAACACATTGATGACAGTGGCGGATGAGTGGGGATGTGCTTTAAAGGGGCTGTTCTGGGTTAAGTAATCATAACAATAAACCATAATGGAAAAAAGGGTAAAAGCACTCTGAGATCCGCACTGAGGGGCAATTGGAGGCTGCTTCTTGTGGCTAACCAACTATGGTTTGGTTTCTGGCAGGGGCATTCCTGGCTGATGGGACATGCAACCCCTTGGAGGTGAAATTTATTGGTATGGATTTTGTGCTGCTACTGGTGCATTGAATCAGTGTGACCAAGCAGGCAGGCAGAGGGAAATGGGGCTGTTCTGGGAGTGAATTATATGCAGTCACACACTCAATTTACCCTTGCAAACCTAGTTAGGGAAGGAACAGACACGGAGGCATACACATGCTGTGGGGTGGCACGTATGTACGCTGGCGTGCAGGCATCTGTAAATGCATGCACTCCACATTAGTTAACAGGATTAAGGACATTAAATCAAGACAGAAATTAAATCCAATTTCTAATTTGTGCATTAAATCGAAATGATACATTATTTCAGGCAATGGCATGAGATATTTCACCAGACTGACAAATATGTGCTCAAAAAAAAAAGGAAACATAAAAGAGCAAACGCATCCAGTGCTGATTAAAATATATGTTAATATCAGTTTAGTTTGTTCCAGTAAGAACAAATGTTCCTGATGCAACCTCAAACTCCACCTCAGCCCACAGTAGAGCTCATCATCTCTATTAGCCAGCAGCCTCGCAGACAGTCAGCGGAGGACTGGCCTGCCAGGCTGCTCTGTTTGATCTGGATGATTGTGCTGAAACCTCTTAATGCCAGTTCATATAAAATATTCATCTTCATTTCGCAGGCCATGGATCATCAAGGTGTTTCTGGCCCTCCGCCCTCGCTCCTGTCCTGTGGCAGAGCAGACAGCTGTTTGAAATTAGACACCAGATTGTGTTACTTAAACCGCTAGCAGGAGTGATGCTGATCGCTCTCTAACCCGGAGAGCAATCTGTTAGCGTGCTGAATCGTGGGAATGTGATCATGGGTGTTCTCTTGTAGTATTTAAAACCTGGCCTCCCTCCCAAACTAAGAGTGGCTTCAACACATATGTACAGTGAAGTTACTGTATTACACTGGATAGAATAAACACACTGAATAATTCAAGTGACATGCAATAGTAATAATTAAATAATAATAGTGTGTTTGCACATCACTCGTCAAATGCAATGCTAATTGCTGTAAAACTAAATTTGAAAAAGAGAATGTGTGTATTCACTTTTACATCCACTGACCTTTTGAAAATCTGTCTACGTGATGGCACTTCTTTTCTTCTGTCTATTAATTAACAAGATTAGTGTATAATGAACTAGTGGGTCTGTGAGGCTGCACTTGGGCACAGCGGTGCTTAGAGCAAACTGACTAACGTCAGCAGGCAACGTGTTCACAATTTACTGTGACTAAACACAGTGTAGTACTAAACACAAAGTACAGCTGAGGCTGACGGGAATCTCATTAGTTCTGCAGGTATCTGCTCATAAACTAAAGTGGACCAATTTAAATTTTTACCTAATAATGGTGCAAAATTCATCCTGAGGGCAGCTTGTCTGAACCGAACCAAATATCATGCTAATCTATGCAGTAGGATGCAGCCAGAGTCTCACCAAAGTCCATGGAATACATGCTTGGGAACCATGAATGTCCACATCTTTGTAGATTCTCAATCATCCAGGTCATAGTACATCCTTGGATTAAAAGCAGCTGGACTTCTGTTTCAGGTTTCACCTCTTTACCTCTACCTTTACTGTCATCCAAGAAGCTTCTTAAGTTCTGAAACAACTTCAAGAACCTGAAAGAGGAGTCAAGCTTCCTTTCACTGAACCTCCCTGGATCAAGACCGTCTGGACGAATAGAAGACGTTTACCTGAATAAGTAAAACATTTAACCTGCAGAATCCCCAAAATCAGAAATATTTCATCCGGGACCAACTGATGGACCAGCTGTCATGCTTTGCCATCCCCACAGCTGCACCTCCAGTGTGGCTAAAAACGAATGACTGTCAGCCTAATCGTTCCACAATGTAATCTGGTGGAGGCATTTGAAGCTAGAATTAATTAGCATCTGCATGGATGCATCAGACGAGTAGAAATCATGTATAGCCTACTGTGATATTGACTGGTTGGTGGGTTTGTTCACTGTTTATTCTTTTCCCTTTGTCACTTGTCTGTATTTATTTTCTTATTTATCTGTTTATATACTTTATAGAAGTCCTATTTCCTTTTATCTAGACTCTGTAGTCGTGTGAGGCCTTTGTGATTAGTGATAAAAGGTAGCGTCCTCTTTGGTGGTGGTGTCATATGCTGTCCCTTACATCTATGTATCCTCAGTGTTCAGATTTTACTCATTTCCTGCACAGCTGTTATTATTTATATAGTTTTTTTCTATATTGCCCACACAGGGCTCTGCGGTCGTGTTTGTGCACAGTACCACTACTCATTATATCAAATTTAATAACAGCTGTTTCAGTCTGCATGTCCGCCTCTTTGTTAATGAGTCATTAATAAAGAGTTATAAATTATAAATTAAACAATTGCACTAAAGAAATGTCATTAGTTAACCTCCATATTTTCTGTCATTAGCTGTCAGCAGAAATTAATAAGTCATCTGCAGTTATAAATGTCAGTTAGTCTTTAATATGGGTTTCTACTGAAATTCATAAAGCCTGTAGCTGTAAATCGTAATAAATTGTTAATAAATGGATTGTAGGCTACATGCCCAGCAGCTTGTTTCCAGAAGGTCAGAGGTCAAATCGGAGGAGTTTGACGAAAATGATGCAGATTATTTACAGCATGAAACACTAAACTGTTTGTGTCATATATCTTTTATAGCGATCAATCAAGTGGCCTGTGTTTGTCAGCAGACTTCTGAATCCCTATATATTTTGTATGATTTGTTTTTATTTAGACTCCAGAACCCGTGTATGGTTTTGTCATTAGGAGATAGTTAACCTGGGTGTTTGATATTAGGCTTCTTTTCTGATTTGCTGCATGTCAAACTTAAAGAAATCGACACAGAACTGTCGCTTGACTCTGCTGCCTTTGGGCTTATTATTTTGTATTTTATGCTCTCGTTCACCAGGAGCTTCCACCTAAGTTATTAAACAAAGATTAAGCAAACAAGAGATAGCAGTGTTTTTTGCTGCTGCTAAAGTTGATATAATTGGTTAGAAAGAGGCAGAAGAGCTGTAGGCCAGAATACTCGATTAGAGTTTGAACAATGCAACCGATATGCATTTACTAAAATCATAGAACAGAATTCTACACGCTCACGCATTAGAGTGGTTCAAGTGTAATTTCTCTAACCACAACAAAACCTCAAACTGTAGAAGACATTTGACAAATAACAGGGTGACATAATAAATACAGGGCAGTGTGATTCAAGAAATAGCTCCCAAAAAGCAGCATCCTGTGGCTCAGTTATAAAGATATTATAATCTTGTTTAATAAATTTGCCCCTAATGAAGCTTATGGCTAAAATATTGTATCTCAAATAAACTCATTGCTGCAGGAATTCAACATTTTATTCCACAATGCTATTTTCGTAAACACCTGTGCATCATGTGTGCCTTAGACAACACTTTAAGACAATTTCTAAAAAATGCCTGATAGCTGATTTGTAAAGCATCAATAAAGCATTTATTAATTAAAGCTAGCACACAATTCATAAAGGGTGGCATATCACAAAGTGGAGCTCATTGTTTTAAGCTGTGTAGCTGTTTGGTATCTATTTGTTTGTGCCTCTGGTGATGCTTATTGATGTTCCCGGCTTGAATTTTAACAAATTACAGCTTACAATAGAGGAGTAGTTTCTCACTTCTTTAATGCTTGCTTTGACTATGGATTAGCATTAGTCAATACTGTGCAATTACATGTAGAATATGATGCCAAATGATAATCCTCAGTAGCTCCCTTGTAAAATCAATCAGGCCAGTGAAGCTCAGAGACAATAGTTGAGAGATGACTGGTGAATTCTGTGGTCTGGTCAGGACAAGCCAAGGCTTTGATAGATGGCTGTATTCTCTGAAGCGGACATGGAGCAGACTGTGATTAATTCTCCAAGAATGATTTGCCGGAAGTAGTAAAAAAAATTGCTGCAGTTATTTCCCCCTTTTTTCTATCTGTTAATGATGTATGTATGAGACTATGAACCTTAATGCATCTTTTCTTGTTCCTCTCACAGAGCTGAGTGAGTGGTTGTAATGCAAATCACAAAGCTGCTCACTCACTCCGGCCTTATCATTCTAGTGATCCTCTCATAATGACGTTTAAGACGAAAACGAATAATTGTCTTACACTGACAGCCAGTTTGGCAAGCATTCCTTCCCTCGCAGATGAGAGGGACTGAAATGACACATGAGCTAATCACAACTGGATATTAAGTCTGGAATTGAAGCAGGCTTCTCTCAACAGTCAATTCTTATAAAGCTCTTTAATGTTCGGTTGTATGAATCAAGCTCATATTAACCTTCAGCCCAGTTTCTCTTCCCGGCATTCGCTGCCTGCTCTGATTGTCACAGAACCTGCAAGCTGTGTTTTACATCTAAATGTGTGTGCAAAACAGACGGCATTTTAGTATTGGTAAGTGTGGCTTGTTTATCCTTCAAAAGAAACCATTAGTCAAACAAACAAAGAGCGGTATGTGAGCAGACGTTACTGGCAGAAGCATTAAAATCCACTGCAACTCTCTGCCAGGTTAGTAATTGCTCTTTTTATGGTGGTAATTATTTCCTCTAAGGTGCGCACTGTTGCACACTGCAATTATACGTGTGCTGCTATCTCTGTGTGGAAGGGAATGTGGGTGGAGAGATGTGGGAAGTATTCTGAAAAATTGTGCATTTTTGCCTACGTAGATGTGAGTGTATATCTGTGTGTGTGTGTGTGGGATGTGCAGTGAGAGAGAAAAGAAAAATTGACGCTGCTGCGATTCGAATTGATGCACAGTTTCTAACAAGACAACAAAACAACAAAAATCAAACAACGGTGTGATGCAGCTCCATTTTTCTTTTTGTTGGAGGGAGGGTTTATTTTTCTGTTTTCCTGCCTTCAGTTAAGTCCACGCTTCAGTGGCACAAACCTGCTGAAAGGCATTGTGGAGAAAAGCCAGCATGTAAAGCATGATAAGGCCAATAAGCTACTATTCATAACTCTGTTTCCTTTGTCCCCCTGTCCTCTCTCTGTCTCCTTCTCGGTTGTTTTTTTTTTCCTCTCTGTTTGCTCCAGACAGTGTGACCTGCAGGACCAGCCTGGAAAACGCCATTACACAAACATCTCTCACTGATAAGGTCTCCACTGGGAAACGGTGCAGACAGTTTTCCCTGATATTTCTCAGATGCTGCGAGGACACAGGAGCCAGAAAACAGAGATCAAAAAATTCATATGGATGATGCTGTGAAAATGCAGCACCAGCAGCATTCAGCGGTTTCAGCTGATCTAAAGAGAGGGAGTCCTATTTACATATTATTCATTGAAACGTCTATCTGCACCTTTTTCCCCAGTGGGTGAATCGTACTCTCGACTAGGGGGGTTTCAGTTGTTTTCTGAAAACATTTTGTACAAATAAATGTGCTTACCCAGTGTTGGAGAGACAGTGTTCCTCTAATGTACTATAGAGGAAAGTAAATAATAGAAGTAAATGATTAAAAGTTGAGCTCTCTTTTAAAAATGAAGAGCTTTGTTGGAGGTGATTTTCGCAACCTCTAACATCCAAGAGCACGGGGCTCAAAACGGATAAAAGTGGAACAACCGAAGGCAAAATAAACCGCACGAGCAAAGTAAAACCAAATTACATTTCTCGTCTTTGTTGAGTGACCCTTTACTTTAAATGAATTCAATGTTGTGTGCTTCAAATGCATATGGAAAGCTGAGGATATTTTTTGCCCCTAATGGAAGTGAATTCAGCTGTAACTCCAGTAAAAAGGCTGCACGAGGGGAAAAAACAAATTTGCCATTGGTGAAACACTCAAATCCGTAAAGCTGCAATATTAAATGTTTTTCTGTGAATGCACAGCTCAAACGGCTGAGTGTAATGTGAAATGGGCCAGTGTCAGAAACTCACAGAGAATCTGTTGCTGTACAGGGCACTTTGGTGCCTTTTAGCTCATTGCTTTGTATTTTATGGCCTTTTCTCTCTCTCACACACAAACATAATCACCTTTACCTCATTTTTAAAAGCAATGCTACACAATTAATATGAGAAAAAAAGGCTAACAAGTGCTGGGAATTATTTTTTTGCTGCTATTAAAGTTGATATAATTGGTTATAAATGATGAGGAGCTACAAAATGTTAAACTATTAAACAAAGCATCATGTTACTAAAATTATTATTTTTACACACACATATACTTGAATCATAAAACGACAAACACTAATGTCCAAAACTTAACAGTAACTTGGGAACAATAAATAGCAAACAACAGAGTCCTCAAAGTGTAATTTATCTAACCATATAACAAAACCCCAGATTGTAGCAGCCATTAACAAACTAATAATTGTAAACTATAAACAGAATAAATACAGATTCAAGAAACAGCCAGGAGGACACAAAGTGAAAGCAGTTTTAAAAGGTGAAAAACGGACTGGTGTTGTTCATGTTTTTTTTTTTTTTTGGCAACATTTGTATTATGGATGAATACTTTTGGAAATACACTGCCTGTCCAAAAAAATAATCACACCCTCTAATATTTCGTTGGACCATCTTTAGCTTTGATTATGGCACACATTCACTGTGGCATCGTTTCGATAAGCTTCTGGAAAGTCACTGGATTTATTTCTGTCCAGAGATGCGTTCATTTTTGCCAAGATCTTATATTGATGATGGGAGAGTCAGACCGCTGCACAACGTCTTCTCCAGAACATCCCAAAGATTCTCAGTGGGGCTGAGGTCTGGACTCTGTGGAGGACAATCCATCTCATGCTCCCTGATCCACTCATTCTCAATGTGAGTCCCATGAATCCTGGCATCATCATCTTGGAACATGTCCATGTCATCAGGGAAGAAAAACTCCATTGATGGAAAGACCTGGTCATTCAGTATCTTCAGGTATCAGCTGACCTCATTCATTGGGAACATAACGTTGGTGAACCTGACCAACCCCAGATCATAACTCTAACCCCCACAGGCTGGTAGACACTAACCATGATGAGGGCATCACTTCATCCACCTCTCTTCTTACCCTGATGCCCCCATCACTCTGGAACAGGGTAAATCTGGACTCATCAGACCACATGACCTTCTTCCATTGATCCAGAGTCCAATCTTTATGCTCTATAGCAAACTGAAGTCTTTTATTCTGATTAGCCTTGCAGATCAGTGGTTTTCTGAGAGTTAAAGCTGTTTAGTCCCAATCCTTAGAGTTCCCTTCTCATTGTCCATGTGGAAATGCTCTTACTTTCATTATTAAACATAGCTGTGAGTTCCACTGTTGATTTCCTGCAATCATCTAAGAGTTTGTTCCGACCACATTTCTTTCTCAAAGATGATGGTTCACCACTATCCTTCCAGGTTTTAATAATGCATTGGACAGTTCTTAACCTGATTTTAGTAGTTGCAGAAATCTCCTTAGTTGTTTTCTTTGCTTGATGCAGGCCAATAATTTAACCCTTCTGAGACAGATTAACATCCTTTCCATGACCACAGGATGTGTCTTCCAACATGGTTGTTTAAGAAATGAGAAGCTCCTCACTGCATCAGCGAGAGTTAAATAAGTTGTTACAGCTGAAACGTGTTCATCACTGCAGTAATTATCCAATGGAAGGATCTTACCTGTTTACTTAGTTAAATTCCGGTGGCAACTTTTTTTTTTTTTTTTGGACAGGCAGTGTATAAATTTATCTGCTGTGAACATTTTCATAATATGTGATTTTAACTAGAGAATGACAGTCTTCATAATAATTAATACTTCAGTAAGGCCAGGTTAAATGTCTTTTTGTTACATAAAGTCTGATGTGTTCCTTTAAAAAGTCTGACCTGCGATATTAAGTGGCTGTGAATGGGACATGCACAGTAGAGGTGTGTTGCTTTCATCATTTTGCATGAAAACCTCATGTTGTAAGGCTGTCATGTCATTCAGACTGACAATGATGAAGGAGCACAATGAAATGATAAAGCGGCTGGCAGACTACAGTGCTGACACACACTGTTACCTTACAGCACATACAATGCTCAAAGGAAGCATAATAGGAATAAAATTAGCAGTAGATTTTCCAGTACTTTCAGTATACAGCCCATCACAAAACACCAACAACGCTTTAGTCAATGCTCAACTTTGAACATATTACAATTCTTTTATGTCCAAATTTCCTTTGTGCTTCGATGTTTGAAAATTTTATGTAATATTGACCTCAAAAACTCAGTGCTACTTTGGCTCTACCTGCACTGCTGCAACTAAAACTCTTCAGATAATGTCAGAAATGCAGTATAATCCAACTAAACCAAGTTCTCATGTTTCCCAAAAAGTAGAAATATATGTTTTAACCCACAACAGTGATGTTTTTAAGCTCATGAGCCCATGTTTAATGAGAAATCTTCATGTGCAGTCATGAGCTCTGCCATAAATATGCAGTAGTAACGCGCACAACATTTACAAGTAATATAAGAAGTACTGTCAGTGAACTTAATACATCCTCCTGGTTTTAAAAATGAACATTACATCCACCCTTGACTCTGCCTGATCCAGGTATCATCAGTCTGAGCCCACAGGGCGTCTTATCAATCACTGAGTGCGGTTGGATGGGAGGAGATGTGATAATTGTCCCTTCCTCTATCTAGTACGGTATCATAGCCTAATTCTGAGAGATACCATCTCCTGGGAGGATTCCTTCTGTCATCACACTGCTCCACATTCCCATTCAGCTCAACTGGAAGCTATATTTATCCCATTTTTCCCCAGTTAACATTTGGAGGATTTGTAATCATCATTCAACCTGAGATTTCCTGAGCAGCTCCCAATTAACCTGACTCCCCTCTCTCTTTGACCTCATCAGTGCGCCATTAAACTCACACTGTCACTAGGGTCCTGTGCTGCATCGCAAAACTGTGCAGGCGGAAAGAGGCAGAGGTGTGCAGGTAAAACTGTGCCAAAACATGTTTGTTGTACCCTAAAAACGAAGGAACATGTTGGTTTTGCACCTCAGTGTTCGCACTGAGTATATGTGTGTGTGTGTGTGTGTGTGTGTGTGTGTGTGTGTGTGTGTGTGTGTGTGTGTGTGTGTGTGTGTGTGTGTGTGTGTGTGTGTGTGTGTGTGTGTGTGTGTGTGTGTGCGCGCGCGTGTGTGCGTGTGCGCGCGTGTGTGCGTGTGTGCGTGTGCGTGCGCGCGCGCTTACCTTAGGGCATCTAACCACATGATGTATGGACAAGCATCCCTTTTAGAGACAGAAAGCAAGTCCTCATGACATAATCATAACATTTAATAGGTAAAGGCTTGTTTTAAGAGTGAGTGGTTAAGGTAAGTCTTGAGGAGGTGGTGAAAACACACAGTGTGTTTAAGTGTGTGTGTGCGACAGTGCAATCAAGTTGAGTGAAGTCTCGAGGTAATTCAGCCTTCACTTGACTTTATTCTTCTTTGTATCTAAATTCTGTGCAACCTCTGTCCAGCTCTCTCTAGCGACCTCTGTCTCTCTGTTGCTGAATCTCATTACAGTGTGTGTGTGTGTGTGTGTGTGTGTGTGTGTGTGTGTGTCTGCGTGTGTGTGCCTGCCTGCCTGCCTGCGTGTGTGTACATCTACATATGCGTGCTGCTTGTGTGCCTGTGGATTGAAATGCATTAGCTCGCTCCTCCCAGCGGACTGCCAGTCTAAACTAAGCAGCGTGATGATGATGCTCTCTGTGAGCTGACACAACCCATTTGGCCGAGAGGAGCTGATCTACAGCAGCGCTGCTCATTTACAGTAAGGGAGGGGGAGGAAGGGGGAGGGAGGGAGGGTCTGTCTGTGTCCGCCTCACCCTCTTGTCCTTGTCTGGATGTGAGCAAAGAGGAAAAAAGAGGTCACTACTTGAGCATCATCTGTTGAACATTAAGCACGGTGTAAGTGCACGTGATGGTGGCTCTGGTATAAGGACTGCAAACATGTGACCTCCCTGACCTTTAAGTCTAATAAATGCAGTACAAAACGGTGAATAACTGTGATATCACACCCCTGTTCACCTTCAGGACTCATTCGTTTCCTGAATCAAGTAGGGTTTTTTTTTTTTTTTTTTTTTTTTTTTTTGTCCAGTATGTGCAGATCTGTGCTTTAACTTGTTCCATCTGGAAGCCTCGTGATGTTTGGAAACAATTCTTATTGTACCAAATCATCGTACTAATATCTATCATCACTATAGTGTATCTTTTCCGCATCAGTATGTAAATACAGTACATTCACCATTCATCCTCTGTGAAGTCTTCATATGTGTCCCCATATCCAAACATATAATACAATATAAAACATATTACTTCTGTCATGCAAAAAACCCCCAAACCCAAATATCTCTGTTTTTTGATTATGTTACCATGAAATGTACCAGTCCGAGAAATGTAAGAAAAAAATAGACCACAACAAATTCATTCACTTAGTTTGGAACACAAATTGGAAAAACAGACCTTACATGCAATTAACTAAACATCAGCAATGATAAGAAAGTCTAATCTATAGTTACACACTTAACTCACCCGCTCACATATATCTTAGTCCATAAGCAGCAGCACAGACATATATACACACATACAGTCTGTTTAATCTGTCCTGCTCTTTTTTCACTGATTATTCAGTTTTATCTTTGTTTGGTTCCTTTGATCTAGATTTAGAAAGCCTAACCGAGGACGGGGGGCTTTAAATTAGCTTCACAGCTTGACGCCCTTAATGCAGTGCATGTGTTGTATTACTTAACCTTATGTAACAATGTTTATCTGCATGATTCCCCCTTGATTGAACAAATGAAGAAAATACTGTTTCAATATTAATCAAAATTTTAAAATAAATGTTTATTAAAAAGACAAATATTTCACAAGTATATTTTGAATCTAAGGAGAAACAGATTTTTTAAAACCTTTTTTATAACATAAAGTGCATATTTCTATATGAAACATGGCCATATTGAGAGGTCGCAGTGTGGTACTGATCTGATGTAAATAAGTGCTCTGTTAAACACAGAGGACTCTGAAATAAATCATGTAAAATGACTGTACAACTTAACAAGTCTTTCTTATTGTTCCGATGGATCACCAAAGCTGCTGTTCATCTGATAAGTGGCAGTGATTGCTATCGCTGGCACTATAAACTGACTACGTTTACTTGTGTAATGACTCATATTAAACATCCAGCGGAGCAAGCTACAATCTCAAAGAGGCAATATCACTGAGGAATCGAGATCATTGCCCCCAGAACGTGGCTACACCGCCTCTGTTTCCACACACTCCTCTCGGTTCAACAAACAAGATAAAGAAGCAGATGCTGAGAAACAAAGAGAGTTTGGTTGGCCACAGCTCAGACAGGAAGGAAGCTTCCTATTAGCACTGCCGAGATAAGGTCCAGGTGGTTAAAGTGTGTTACTGAGGGCTCAGAAATGTGTGCTTCATCTGCACAAGGGAGAAGTCTGCCAGCACTGACCGGAAAGATACTTTACTTTGGTGCCTCTATTTTCACTGTTTCAGTGTGTATCAAAGATACTCAGTCGATAAAAGAATGGGAGATATACTTCAAGCAATGCTTCATTTTAGGGGTCGGTAACTTACTAATAACTTTTAAGGAAATTTCTTGGAAAGACTTATGTTATTGAACCATGATTATAGGTGCAGTACAGACATTGTCCCATAGCGAACAGGAGCCTAAAAGTGCAAAAAAGTGTCATGAGAAATTTCTCTACATGCCTAGAATTTAAAATACTATTAAAATTAAGTTACCACCACTAATAAATTAACAATGAAGGAATATTTACTTGGGTTTAAAAGGAGTCATTCTTTCTTCTAAAAGTCAACAAAGCGAACAGCAGTCTTCTTTGTTCCTTTAATTGCTGCCAAATTACATTTTTCTTTCCAGGAAATTCTCAATAATTCATTTAAAAATGAGCTCCCTGATAACTGAGCGGTTAGGTTACACACCACATGGGTGCAAATGCCCTCAAATGGTGAGTCACTGGTTTGAAAATCTGCCTACATTTCCTATTTCTCTCCACTGTAACTACTCATTAAAGGTCAAAATGCCCACAAAAAATACAAAGACTGTTATCAGCAACCGTAAATATTCCTTGATGCATTTTTGCTAAAAAATAATTCCTATTTAATGTTAGTGTTACTCATAAAAACACACTGTGCATCCTCAAGGTCTCTGTGATTACCTTCTGGAGGTCTTGACCTCCGCTTTTGATGGTGCACTGCTGCATTTCTTGCATGTTATAGCTACGTTTAAATCAAAGGAATGGTGTGAAATCAGCAGCAGGATAGGTATTCTGTCACCAGCATGCAGGTGCATGAATGAGAGCAAAACAAAATGAAGACCCACTTATACAGTCACTTCTGTGTAGCACCACTGGTGGTCAAAAACTCCACAGGATACCTTTAAGCAATAAAACACACGCAATGGGGTGATGAATGAAAATACAAACGACGTGGTGGAGGAAAATTTGGTCATTTTTAGTGTGTAGCTCTTTGAAGACTTAATTCCTCTGACCATTATTATAACAATAACAGAAATAATAATAACAATAACAATAATAATAATAATAATAATAATAATAATAATAATAATAATAATAATAATAATAATAATAATAATAATAATAATAATAATAATGACAAGGGAGAAAAAACTAAAGGCCTTCCCAAGGACACATGCCAGTATTTTATGCAGTTCTGAATCCCATTTGTGACACCAGTTTATGTTGTAGGTGACACAAGAAAAACTCAGAGAAGAGACCAGATCTTTTGTTTATTGTAAAAAGGTCTGTCTTTGTCGTCTCTGCCAAGAAAAGTAATTGAATTCTTAATGTGCACATAGGTTTTTACTCTCACTTCTGTTTCCAATGTCCTTCCCCTCAGCTCTTTCTCAAAGTTTCTCCTTATTTTGGTTTTGGGAGTCTGGCAGAGTACAGTGTTAGGTTGTCCTGTTTACGGGTCTCTCAAAAGTCAGTCTGTTGGGAAGAACAGTGGAAAGTCTGTTCTAGGAATTTCACAACTGTGGTAGTTCTGAACATTCCAATCGTCCAGTCTAATCTTTAATCTAACACAGAGATGATCTGTCTGTATGGAAGCACATTTGACTAACTGTACTGAAGACTAATACTATTTCCACTCATAAATTAATTCAAAATACGAGTAATTAGATCATTTTATCAGACATGCAAAATATGCACATGATGTTGATGACCTTTTCCACCACCACTACCACAATATCAAAAAGAAAAGCAATCAGAGAGTGCAGTACTCCACCAAGGCTGTTCATTCCACCATATGGCATTGTTAGAAATGCAGCATATCTTTGTAGAAATGCAGCATTGTTTTATTAGCTGTTGATAATCAGAAATCACAGCAACATAGAATGTGGTCATTTAATATCGATGTACCCACAAACAAAGTGACTTTGCGTTGAGCACAGGCGTGTGTTATGCATGTGTATGTTATGTATGGATACCAAATCGCGTGACATAAATATGTAGCGGGTGGCAGGAATAGATGGGACTCAGAAACACCCCCAATATTTAATCACTTGTTCCTTATATAATTTCCAATGGATAAGCCCCGATAGGTTCGCAGTGGTGGATTTGTAGTAGGATCGCAGTCATGTGATTGTCAGCAGGCAGTTGATGTAGCACTCCCTAGTTGTCATAGTTACAGTGATGCCATGCCACTATCTCGCAATGATACAGAAATCTTTAACAAATCCGTGGATCCAGACTATAAGCCGCATTACTGCCAAAATCTAATCAATTGATCTTTATGACATTTCTGACCTTCCCTGGAAATTTCATTCAAATCCATTATTTTGTTTTTGAGTAATGCTGCTAACAGACAGACAGACAGATTAACAGAAAGACAAACGTACCCCGATTGTCACATAATTCTGTCGCCTTCCTTGGAGGAGTAATAATAATAAGAACGCATTGAGAGAACGTAAAGTCTACAACATATTTGCATTAACAACGTTGTCATTTACTATTCTCTTCTATAATATTGGCAGAATCTCACTCCTGTTTCCACTGTCCTCCCTCTCAGCTCTTCTTACCAACTGGAATCCACCATCTATGATTATCGATTGCTTTACTTGCCCAGTGGATGATGGAGTTTTGGACTGGAAGCCTGGCAGCGTGCTGCGTTAGGGGGTGTAGGGACTTTCTGTTCCTGGGAGACCATATCCTGTTTATGGGTCCCTCGAGAGTCAGTCTGACGGGAAGAACAGTGGAAAGACTGTTCTGGGGAATTTCACAACTGCAGTTGTTTTGAACATTCCAATCGTCCAATCTAATCTTTAACTGTATTTCCACTTTAATCTAACACAGAGATGATCTGTCTATGTGGAAGCACATTCGACTAACTGCAGTAAAGACTATACGTCTATTACCACTAATAAAGAAATGCAAAAAAATAGTATCTGAACCACCCTCACAATAATAAGAAATAATGATAATAATATAAAAACATAGCGAAAAAGTAAAGTCTACATCAACAGTTTTGCAATAACAACATTAAATTATTTACTCTACTGTATGTCTTCATAGCCTGGATTAAAAATGGCCCTAAATTCCCACCGCATCCACCTTCACAGTGCCTGCCAATGGCTCAGGCATCTTTAAAGGCGCAGCTGAACAGCCCTCACTCGAGTACAAATGACCAAATCACCACACGACTGCTGCCTCATTGTGTTCATAATTGTAATCCCTTGGACCGATGAAAGGGGCGAACTATGCTGGTTAATTAAAACTGCAATCAAATTTACCCCTTAAACTGGCTGCAAAAAGGGACCTCATTCAATTAAATCATGCATCACTTTCCTTTCAATAACACACAAACAAACAAGTGAGGGGGAAAGAGTCCTGTAAATCCACATGCTTGTTGATTGCTTTCTACAGCTGGGATTTTCATTTTTTTCTTTTTTTTTTATTTGGTAAACAGTGGCTGAGGTGGCGCTCGAGGTGCCGTGGAGGAGAGCAAAGGGGATTAAAGACCCTGCGCTGGCCTTCTATTGGCACTTGTCATGCACTTAATTTGATGCTCTAATTAACTTTTGAAATCTCAAGGCATTTCCGGCGTGTGTACACAGGATTCTTTGCAGATAAACACCGAACTGAGGCTGATAGGACGAAGTAGCTGACTGCTGCAGAAAGCGTTTGCTGTTTATCTCTTCCCACTACAAGTAAGTGCATGATCCCGCAGCCCTCTGAAGGCCTACTGTTATACATCCACATTCTGACTGTGTGTGTGTGTGTGTGTGTGTGTGTGTGTGTGTGTGTGTGTGTGTGTGTGTGCTCTTGTGCATTTGTGTGAAAGTAATTATATTGATGGAATACCTTGTGTTTGCAGCGTTTAGCACTGCAGGTGCTGTTCACCTGCCACATGGTATCTACCTTCTTGACTGAGAGAATATAAAGCAGTCGAGGGCCAACTTGCGTGCAGTGAAGGATATAAGGTAGTTTAACTCTTCTATACACCAATACGCACATGCAGCGTCTGAACAGACACAATATACACACTCTCACTCTCACAGGTAAACCAGTTCATGCAGGAATCCTCAAGGGTTTAACAGAACGGAGAGCAGGCGACGTTTTCAAGCGGGCCAGCCAATCAGGCGATAATTGCTTTGAAATTAAGTACCTTTTGTATTGGAATGCTAATTAACTGATGAAAGAAAATACTCAGTAAGTCATTAACAGAAAACTAAAAGAATATGTTGACCAAATGAGTGCTTTAAAAATTGTGAAGTTCTTTTTTTTCATTTTGAAGCTGTATCTGCTGACAGATTGAGTGTTTAAATGAGAGGAGCTAATGAATTGCCATTGACCTTGATACACAGTCATTACAGCAGGAATACATCAAACGCTGCCCTGCTGGTTATTTACTGTAGATGGTGTCTGATTAAATTCAGCTTAAAATCACATTAAATATAGACAATGTAATGTATTTCCAAGACATCTGGGTGGTGAGTCACACATTTAGAAAAGTCTGGACCCTTGAAGCTCCCTTTAATGTCGCATAAGCAAAGTATTCAGATGTTTAATTTCACATTTCAGTTTAGTTGCTCTCTGCCCCTCAACTGCTAAGTTCTCTGGGTCACTTAGAAACTAACCATGTCAGGCTTTCCTCTTTTTGCAGTGCTGAGATAAAATGCTGTGTGTTCTGTGCACATTCAGCCTCTCCCACAAGTAATATGCATCACTTAAAAAATGGGGAAAAAAGCATTGAATATCATTTAAATATCTTCTTGGGAAAACGGTTCTGTAAATGCAAAGGGACCCTGTTGAACTGTTGAGATGTGACCAAGGGCACAGTGAAGGGACAACAGCAAAGATAAATTGTCTCTGTTTGTGCATGTCAATGTGTGTAACAGAAAGGAAGAGAGAAAATAGTTTGCAGAGAAATTGTTTATACATGAAGGGATGCAATGAGCATTAAATATATATATATAGTAGAATTGCAGGTACTTTGCTAAAATTTTACTCAAGCATGACAAAAATGATTCAGTAAAAACGTATTTTTTGTAGATGTTAGTTCAGTTATAAAATGCTCTATGATAAACAATTAAATAACTTGAGTGCACTGAGTTTATAAACCCAATTATTAATTCTAAGTAGAAAACTTTTGTAGAATCTTCCAAAGAAAAAGGACAAAACCATCACAGCGTGTCCATAGACTTTAGGTACTCATATTAATCTACATATATTAAATCATCAAACATTTCTTATAGACTTACCTTCACTGAGGCAGAAAACATAGAAATGCATCAACAATATAAACTCACCAGCAGCTGCAGCTACAAACACATGCTGAGGCAAGAAAAGAGCAGCAGAGTTTTGGAAGTGAAAGCTTGAAAGCTACAATATTCAGTGAGTGAGTTGTGCTCACGTTGTTTAACTCACCGATCTGCACGTCATTATGTGCACTTTAGACTCCATGAAGTCTGGCTTCATCTGCTTTGGGTTCAGCCTCTGTGTAAACTCGCTTCATTCAGCCTCTCTGTCCCACTGTGATCCTCAAAGTTTTCAAGCTCTGAGCTCTGCTGTCACAACAGGGATTGCCGAAAACGGCAGACAGGTGAACTACACCTCACTGAGAGTGGAGGTTACACAGTAAGTGAATTTAGATGTCACAGCTGGAGAGCTTTTTATTATTTATACCGATCCAACATACACCTGTTGCTTATAGAACATTGTGGATGTATTTGAGCAGCTACTTAGTGTGTGTGCATGAGTGGTGCATCAAATCAGTGATAAAATCCAGTAAGGTAATAATAAATCTAGTCTCCTTATTGATGCCATTCCTATCATTATCATTTTCTGCTGGTCACAAACTGCTCTTCCCAGCCAAGGTGTTGAACAGAGATGTTATAAGTGGAAGCACGAGTTTGAGAATGCTGTATAGAAAGGATAATTCTGCTAAAGGAAGCATTCGTATGAAACATGTGCACCCATAAAGCCAGTTGTCTGCTTTCTAACAGCCGGACCAGGAAACATTCAGCCAAGTGTGGTGAAACTGTACATATGAATTGTAAAGTCACCAATTTTTAAAATGATTTTTATCTGATTTTTCAGGTGATTCTATATATGCAGTTTTTTTTTTTTTTTTTTTTTTATATCTTGGTGTTTATTGGAATTGCAGTCATGGATCTTTCTCCATTCATTTAGATAGCAGTGTCATGTTTTCACCCAAAATAATTGCCAAGATAAATACTAAATGGTGAGACTTCCCTATTATATAAGATATTTTTGTACATTCGTGTCAAAAACGTTCAGAAAATAGTGTAGATGTTATTTAAAAGAGGATTATTTGGAATTCTCTGGAGCTCTTTCCTCTACCAGCAGCAGACAAGAGGGAAATGTGCCTTCTGACTCCACTACACATTTGTTTAACAGCTTTAGTAAATGGTTACTTCTCAGAATAGAACTCTATATGAAGAAACATATTATAATGATCACAGGTTGCTGTCGTTGTTGCATTCTGTTATGTGCCTTCAGTACTAACAGCTGTCAGTCATGGCGGGTTGTGTCATGTTTGCTATGGATAAAATAGTGCCCTGGTTAGTTTTATTGCAGTTGATATATTTCTGCCTTACGACTGAGAGCTGTGACTTCCACCTTAGCCAGAATGTAACAATATAATACATTTTTGAAAGGCATTGTATTGTAATCAGATGTCAGTAAGCTGTTAAGCGTTCCACCAAAGACAAATATATATCCCCACAAAGAAAAAATCTTAGTGAAATGTGCTTAACAGAAATGTTTGTCTTTGCTATACCATTAATCATCTTATGATCTTCAAGACGTATCTTGTGATTCTTTAGAGGCCCTTAGGTTAGATAAACAAATGACTTCTAAGTCAGTCAGGAAGAAAGTGTTGTTGCAGTAGGTATTTATAATTTAAAAGAAAGAGTATGTGATTTAGAACACAGTATTGGTCTCACACACATCCACTGCTTAATTTTGCAACGTCAATCACAGACATAGAGAGAGTTTTCTTCCTGAAGAGGGGCGGGGATGGCAGCAGACCAACAGGGCTGTAACCAAACGTCGTAGAGTCATTGTAAAATGAACCATCTTTGCAGTATTTTGAGCAGAAAAATTTGGACACATTCTCGGGAAATGTGAGACTATCCTTAATTTTCCAGTGTGGGACTTTTAAGTCGTTTAAACTAGTTCCATCTCGACTGGAGCTAGTGCTTACACATTCATTTCCCAGCATTAGTAATCTAACAGTGTCATATATATTAATATATCAGGCACAGGGAGTCAGTGTTCTGCAGGACATCATTATCTTAATAGACAGTATAAACAAGTACGTGTGTGTGTGGCTTGAGATGACTGTTATGTCCCCTCCTGACGTTCTTTGCCCCAATCATTAACCTGGGATTAGTGTTGCAGAGATGGAAGTCGGGGTCGGGGAATAAGTGAGTCACCCTGCTGCACAGTCTGTTTCCCAAGCCCTCAATTAACAGTTAATGCTTCTCTCTTATACGCTGTACGTAAAAAAAATAAACATCTTTCCCCACCTCCAGGCCATTTGTGTGTGTTTGTGTAGACGCGCATCAGATATTTGCACAAGTGGACAGTAGATATGTTTTGAATTGGCTACTTTTTAATTTTGCTTTTTGTGACTCATCAGAAATGTGCTGCCGATTTTGCACAACAAGCTCCAAGTTTAAAGACAGTCGTGGCTATTTGGCGGCCGTGGAGATATGAGAGTGGGCGGAACGCGTTTGGCTGAAGCTTCTGAAGGGGGCAGAATTTGTTTTATGAGGGTAATTGATGCTTTGCTGCAGGAGAAGAGGGCAAAGCAGGCATGAAATTGTGCAGGGGATCAGATCCTTATCGGAGCATACGGGAGAGCTGAGGGAGAACAACGGAGCCTGGCAGCCCAGGGTGGCTGGATTAGGGTGCAGCTCAGCACTGAGGTACAGTTAAGAGCCAATTTTATTCTCTACCAACCCAATCAGTGGAAAAGCCCTGTATCCTATTAGAGTCAAGTTTAGGGAGGAGAAGCAGAGCTGCTGGCGAACAGCCATTAAGACATTCATATAGCCATCGCCACAGAAAAGAAAAGGCCCTGAGAACAGAGAAAGATGGGATAAAATAAGAAAACCACATCAACCAAGTTACCTTTAAAACATTTACATCTTGATATCTTCAAACCAAAACAGATGGAAAAACTTTGTCTGCTGTGACAGGGTCATCCAGCACTAAAGGCTACGAAAATGATCTAGGCGGGGGGTTGGTTGGTTATTTTACACCTGAATAACCTGCAGATCTCTCATTGTGCACAGGTTTACACTGAGCGGGGTCATCGGTTCAATTCCCTCCCTGCATTCTTGTGCTATTGTGTTTGCAGGCGGTGTGGAGCACAGCGTTGACAAATGCATATAGAGGGAACAGCTCATCAGGATTCCTGAGCTGTCCATCTGTGAATAAGAAGAGGGAATTGGCTGTCAATCCCTAATTAATAAACTCTGCTCCTCCCCCCCCACTCTTCATGGGGTTGTCTGATCAATAACCATTGTGGAATGCCTCAGATGGAAGCCATTCAGATTTATCTGCTAATATCCTGGGTGATAGCCAGAGCTAGACTAGAGATGACAGTAGACTCAAAGCCCATTACCTCCTTATTTACTGTTTTAAATTCTGCTATAGTCACAGCCAGTTGGTGTCTCTAGAGTAACAAATAGGAGAAAATCTCCTCTCCCTTCCTGGGACAAGTCAAGGACAAAGCTGATGGAAAACGTATGAGTGTCTCTTCATTTTAGCTCGTTTTCTGGGCTGGGACATGTTTGTTAGTATGTGTGTATGCAAATCTAGACAGTTCTGTTTTGATGTACTTAACATAGTATTTACAAGTTTAAAATACTGACCTGTTTCCCACAAGATTTTATGATGATCAGTTTGCTTCCCATCTCCTCCTTTCCAACTTGAAATCAATGCCCCATCTCCTCTAAAAGTGACGTTCCATTTTAAAACAAGCTGGTTAATTTCTGAAAACCTCATCCTGTTATAAATCCTGCTGTTTTCTATGCTTTATCTTCAGCCCAGTCAGCTGCAGTCAGTTTCCACATTCTGTTCATCCTTCTGCAGGCTCTGACAGGAGGATAAATATTCTTGTTATTCACAAGGATCTACAGTCGATGAATAAATCAGACTGGTACCGGCTGGGAAACAGAGATTGAAAGCTGCACATTCTGGAGCGACGCTGGGTCGGACGCCAGTGTCAACTCTGGTAGCATGTAGAGAACTAGAGAGTGGATTAATGAGTCCTAACCTTCACTCACAGGATCAGTGTTTTATTAAAAGAAGAATAATTTCCTGGTTGCACCTGCATCTAACATAACATTCCTCTTTTTGACATCAGCCACAATGACAGAAATATGAGCACAATTAAACTGTAGATTTATTGCTACAGTATCTAATAATTGCAAACTTACTGTCCTACTTTATGTTCTGTGGCAGCAAAACTTCAGTCTCATGTGGTCACAGTGTTAATTTTACACATGAAGTTCAACTCATGTTTTGATTACTAATTTAACTTAGTTTAATCGGCTGTATGTACTTGTCAGGGACCATGTATAAAAAACACCAATCTCTAATCAGAGAAGAGGATGCAATGTACCAGATTCAGTAAAAATGACAGTGAAGGAAAGTACATTTACTCAAGTACTTTATTTAAGTACAATTTTAAGTGTGTTTGTACTTGAGTTTGTATTTCTACTCGACTGCAGTTCAGAAGCAAATATTGTACCTTTACTCCACTACAGTTGTTTGATTTGAACTTTTATTACCAAACAGTAAAACAGCAAAAAAAAAAAAAAAAAGTTCAGTCAAATCATCTGATTTTCTCTAGTTTACACCAATTATCTCACACCTGTAATTATGAAGTGATTTGAGAGGATTATACTGAGACACATCAAAACCACAATTCCCTCCACATGGAACCTCCTTCAGTTTGCATATGGGTTCAACAGATCTAGGATGCCGTCTGTAAAGCTCTACATACTGTCCTCTCCCATTTGGAAAACACAGACACCTTCATCAGAATGCTGCTGTTTGTGGACTACAGCTCAGCATTCAACAAACTCACCCCCATTCAAATAACAGAAACGGTGTTGAACATCGGACTGAGGACCAAACTCTGCAACTGGATCTCAGACTTTCTCATCTGATGACCGCAGTCTTTCAGGATTGGAAACATCACTTCCAGGACTTGTGTCATGAACACTGGAAGCCCTTAAAGTTGTTGACTCAGTAGTCCCATGTTGTACACACTCTACACTCACAACTGTGATGCCTACAAATAAGAATATTCAAATTCTGAAATACGGAAACACAAGAGTCCAGGGTCTCATCAGATACAGGGATGAGGCAGAGAGGTAGAAAATCTGGTTCTGAGGAGTCAGTACAACAATTTCCCTCAATGTCAACAAGACAAAGGAAGTGAGGGACCTGAGGAAGGAGACAAGTCATCAACTCTGTGACAGACTGCATATCACTTGGCCTGAGGCAACATGTTTGAGTTCCTCGGGGTTCACATCAGTGAGGACTTCACCTGGACCAACTCATCACCAAGATAATCAAGAGGCACAGGAGAGTTAGTACTTCCTGAGGAGACTGTGGAAGTTTAAACTACCACCATCACTCCTCTGCAGCTTCTAGCGGTGCACTACTGAGACCACTAGTAGCATCACATCGTGGTGCAGGAACTCCACACAAGCGGATCGTAACCACCTACAGAGTGGTCAGAACAGCCCAACACGTCACAGGTATGACCCTCCCATCTTACAAGACATCTACCAGCAGAGAGTCTTCAGAGAGTCACAGGACCACCTCCTCACCCTCCTGCTGTCTGACAGATGCTACAGGAATCCGAAATGCAGAACTTTCAGGTTCAAAGACGGGTTCTACCCCCAGGCCATGAGACTGTTGAATACACCCAAACCACTGCCCTGTTTCCCCCTGCCCACACCCCACATCATAGACCAAAGGACTTAATCTTGCACTACTGTATATTTTTGCACATTTTAATTTCCACCACAACCTGCACACACTTGTCTTTACACAGTTTTTTAGCAAATTCTTATTATTTACTATTCTTTGTACATTCAGTATGTATGAGAAGATCTCAACCTTTTGCACCAGAAATATTGCACATGCTTTTCTTACACTTTTTTTTGTACATACCCTTTTGCATTGTACTTCCATCCATCCATCCATCCATCCATCCATCATCTCTACACAGCTTAATCCTCATTAGGGTCACAGGGGACTGGAGTCTATCCCAGCTGACTTAGGGTGAAAGTAGGGGACACCTGGACAGGTTGCCAGTCTATTGCAGGGCTACACAGAGAGACAAACAAGCACACTCACAGTCACACCTACGGACAATTTAGAATCACCTATGAACCTCAGCATGTTTTTGGACTGTGGGAGGAAGCCGGGGAACCCCATGAGAACCAACACATGCACAGGGAGAACATGCAAACTCCACAGAGAAAGATCCCAGGCGGAGGCGAGCTGTGAGGGGACAGTGCTGACCACAGATTCACCCTGCAGCCCTGCACTGTGCTTGTATATTTGACCTCAGTATGCATGAGTGATGAGTGTGTTTGAATGAGTGTATTCTGTAAACAGGTTAATCACAACACTAGGCAGAGACACAGCAAACTAAGAACTCTATTGCAGTGATAATTTGATATTGCTGCCTGTACTATCCTTTCCTGTTGGACTTGGATTTGAAATGCTATGTTTTAATTGGTGTAATATAATTTATAGGCAGCAGGATGGTGCAGTGGTTATCACTGTCACCTCACAGCAAAAAAGCTCCGAGTCTGAACCTGCTGATCGACTCAATGTCAGCTGGGATTGGCTCCTGCCCCCGCGACCCTCTATGCTCCTTTTATTGATGGAATAGATTCCAAATGGTAGAAATAATAGTCAGAACCATCACATCGGACCACAGTAGCCATGAGCCTGGAATTTTACTTTGAAGCCAAGCTGTGCCCTATTACTCCATCATCATAATTACATGCACAATCATCTGTAAAGGCGGACGGTAGGGTTCTTGTAAAGCTGGGGTTCCTGCATTCATTGTAGCCCAGGACATGCTTCAGGTGGCCCAGACACTGGAGCTTTTGATAAGCACTCTGCCACAATCATTATTCTTGTTCAATGGAGTTGAACTGAATTATCACAACATCCGAGGGGGGATTTGAATTCAAGGTGTGCCTTGCTTTATGCTCTATCGCCCAATTTCAGCGGCAACCTTGTTGTCAGCGTCGTCCTGCAGAGCAAGCTTTCCTCGATGTTATCGCTGTTGATCACTTGGGGGATGATTACAGAGGCCGGCCTGCGATACGAAGGCAGCGGCGCACAAATTCAAAGCATGAAGGGAGGGTTGAGGCGCCCCGGGGATGTACGCTCAGGGATGACATGTTAGCACCCTCAACAGCCTTTCACATCGGTGTTGCAGCGTTTGAAACTATCTGCCAGATCTCAGCCTGTCAGAACCTGGGGATTATTCTGCATCTGCTTACAAAGCTTTAAAGTGGTATTTTGGGAAAGTGTGTGACTTGTGCAAGAGGTTCACTTGTGTGTGTATGTAATCACTTTAATCACTGATAGAGACTGCTGAGATATTGCAACAGGCCGTAGCCCTTACAGTAGGCCTGTTTACATAGACATATTTGCTCAATTACGATCTGTATGGCTTAAGAGACACACACGTACAAACACACATCCCCCTCAACCAACCCATCCGCCCCCACACAAACACACATACACAATCCATTAATCTGCTTTTTGATTCAGGTCTTAATCTCCTGTCTGCTATTCCACTGGCAGGTCCCGCCTTCCAGTTTAGTAGTAACAAAGAGGCTGGAGGTTGGAGAAGAGGCTCCAACAGGCAGCATGCGTCAGAAAAGCTGTTTATCTTTGCAGTAACCTTGGTGCCGGTGCACACGTATGTACTCAGGGACCGCTGTTGAAGACATGTTGAGATTCAGATTTAGTGATGCATTGTTTGTCCCTAAACAACCGCTTAATCTCACATTTTCCTGAGGTGCATACAATACAATAGATTTGTCTTATTGCGTAGCTGGACTTTTCTTGTGTAGGAGGAGAAACTAGAATCAGAATGTTGATCCAAAATGTGAAAGTTGGATGATTTGCTGCTAATAACCATGCAGGGATTGTCGAGGCCTGTTTGCTGGTGTGCAGATTTCTTGATTACCGAGCCATTAGATGAATTAAGATAAGCCTCACCGTGGATCATGCATAGATCCTGGATATCCCCGACACAAATAATCACTGCTTAGTGGAACAAGGTTAATACAACACTCTGCAGAGGCCAGCGAAAGCAGACAACCCAGCAGTCCAGAGGCAACTCCAGAAGTGAAAGAAGACACTTGCGATAAAAACTGTAGTGAATCATGTCTGCAACCTCATTGGACCGGTGGACCATGTCCTGCCACTGATGGTTTGACAGATGATGCATCACCATCAACTGCAAGATCTATTGTCGTGACAGCAGGAAAGATAGTATCAAACTGCAGCAATATCCACAATCTAACACACACACACACACACACACACACACCCACACGAGCGCGCATGTACTGTAACCGCATGTCAACACAAATTACAGTCACCTTTTTCACCTTAAAAACTTTATCCGGCACAAATAAGCAAAGTTTGGCTTTGCGTTGTTTAAAAATACAAGAGGTCACACAGTCACACATCATTATTATTGAAGTACTGAGTTTTTACCACTAGATGTCTCACTCCTGGCTTGTTTTTAGGCCACACAACCCACACGCACACTCACACACACAGTCACATGCAGAGTGCACATGGTGTGTTTAATATGACCAGCCTAGCCACTCTCCACATGTGTTGCAGTCTCCTCTGGGAGGACAGGAAAGCATCTGCCTCCCTTTGTCTGTCTAACACATTTCTGGGAAAATGGCCCAAACTTGCGGCTCAGGAGGGGGGAAAGAAACACATACACACAAACAAGTGTACAGTATGCTTCTTTTTCTGAGTGAAAAACGACAGTCATTTATGCAAATACATTTTTTTCACCCCACTTTTCATTGCAGAATTATAGAATCTGAAGTATATTATCCCTACACGCCGGAGGTGATGCAATAACACCGCTGATAACAATAAAGATTAATGCAACATCTCTCTAAGCCCAGGACAAAATAACCATATAAACAATCCATTAGCTGTAATAAGGAAGACTTACACTGCTGACTTCATTAATTAGCATCCCCAGTAGTAACAGATCTTTTTGTTTCACCCGGTTGGTTAGTTTTTTCTGTTTGTACTGTTTTATATTTTTCTGTGCTGTGTTGATTTAGTGGCCTTTAGACCATAGAAATCTATGCATAAAGGAAATACGGTGTGTAGTATGATAAAAATCACAGAAGCCAGCTCTAGTTTGATGGTCTTTACTTGAGGAGGGTCAGTGAATAATTAAGCATGAATATAATATTGTTCAGGGATTCTCTTAGACACAACACCGTGCTGTTCACATTAGTGGACAAACTGATTGACTGAAATTAAATCAACAACAGCTCCCATAATCAGTTAATGGTAATGTGTCAACTCAAACTCACCCACTTTTCTCAGATTCTAAAGTAAGAAGCTGCTGCTTTTCTCAGTTTCATATTATTGGAAATTGAATAGATTAATGCTTTTTACTGCTAGAAATGTGATTCACATTTCTCTAGAGTAATCAAGTGGTTAGAATTTTAAATACAATTGAAGAGATTCCAAAATAATCCGTAGGTGCACGTCAAGTCAAAGTAAGTAAGTAAGTCAAAGTACAAGTGGTTGAATTCTGAAAAAAAAGGTAGCATGGCGTTGTGATATGACTTGAGCATAAATACCAGAATTTTAACGTTCCCTTGTGTGTCTATATGCACCACGATTTCGTAGCATTATTAGTCATTCTCTGACACATGGTGACACTGTACTCACTGTAAATTCTTCTCTATTACATTGAGACCTGGAATAGATATGTGATGTGAAATGTATTTCCTTCGCTATGCACACAGTTGTCGGGCAATATGAAGTCAATCTTCATGACAATCTTAATGGGATCTTATATCTGAAGAGGTCTACATGTTTCTCTACTGGGTAAAGTTAATCTATGGACATCGTCTTTACACACACTATCCACAGCTTATCTTTTAAGCCTGTACACCAGAGACATAATGATAAATTAGTAAAACAGAAGTTTTTGTCAGAATTTCTTGTTTTCTCAAAATAAAAATTGTTGCCACATCATTAATTGCAGTATTTGTTATTAATGTAGCTAATCTATGGGCATGTGGATGATGTTACACCATACCTGTGATACAAACTGGAATTTTTCTTCCCCTTTGACATTACCAGAGTTAGCTAAGCAACAAAGTCAACAAAATATTTGTGACTCTAATCTATATCTGAAGTAGCATACACTACAGTTATGTTTGTAGATCACAAAATATTTATGCTAATTGATAGGCTACTATAGTCACAGAAACTAACAGGTTGCAAAATTTGGTGTGACACCCGTCTCTGCTGTGGTCTAGAAGTTCTGGTGCAAGATCAGTGTCTCGCTTTTGTTGAAAATGACTGCATTAGTCCCAAATTAGACATTAAACAACTTTACCCAAGCATGTTTTGAAGAGATGGCCTTGTTACTAGGTGGTACAGATCAAAAGTGTTCCCTAAATCACGATTATCTTCAGTTTGAATATTGATTCAAATAACTGTGTGGTGTAAGAGGGGTCCCTTGTAGTGATGAAATAACTAAAAACATCTAACCAGGTATGATATTCAGTGTTTTTACAATTATTTTGTCTTTTTTGCCTACTTCCAATAAAATGAATGAAACTGCAATGTCTCACACGCAGCACAATCTAACTGGTTATACATTACAAGCAATACTGAAGGGCAAATGCTGAAAAGTTACCTTTTAATTAAATATATGCAAAACAGAAATAAACAAAAGTATTTCAATTAAATTTTGTGTTTGAATTCATGTTCTTCAGAATTTTGACACCAAGATTTTCAGTTCTACCACACATGTAAATCGGTTCCAAATGTCAGTTATTGGCCTCTATGATTGCTAATAATAGGTATTAATATTGGAAAATCACTGTATTGGTCGATCCCCGACCACCATAAGAGAGTTGATGATTTGCTCAGTCAGAAATAGAAGTGCACCATCAGACAGCTAATTGTTAACTAGCATGTTTGAATAATTTTGACACAATAAATAAATCAGGAATAATATATGTTTTATTCTGAAATGAAAACAGTGTACAATTTCTATTGAACTTCAACTATTGGTTATTTTTAATGCAGTCAAGCAGCCGTGATACCAATTCCTAAAGCTCAAGCTTGTGTCCTCAGCAGTCGAGACCATACTATACAAGATAAGCTGCAAATCCTCCCAGCTGAGCAGCTGGAACTTGGTAATTACTGAAAAAATGACTCAGTTTATTCGTTAATTGTCAGTATGGTTGCTTTTAGTTTTCTGCTGATGAACTAATAATTGTTGAATCATTCTGCCTGTTTTATGGAGCAATTGTTTGGGTTTTAACTTGGTTTTAATGCACTTCACTGTAGAGCTCTGTCTGCTTGTATATAAGCCCATCTAGGGACAGATACTGCAGATCTGCTCAGTCTATAAAGGCTGTGGTATGTGGCGCTGATCCATACTATGTACTTGGTCATATAAAACAAACTATTATTAGATAAATAAACTAATCTGCTGGCATATGACTGATAAACGGTACAGTGTCGACTCTATAATTAAACCTTATTTTTTCACGAGTGTTTACCTTAAACAGTAATCAAACTGAAAACCCATTTAACCAGAGAGATGGCAGTGTGTACCAACCCATTCATGCCAGAGTTCCAGCTTTACAACCTGAGAAGGTTAGCTGTTGTCATGCTCTGCAATGTGATGTATTACAGGCTTTCAGTCTTGGTCCTGCCTCTCGCTGCAGGGCGCCTATTTCCTCATGAATTCTCACTCGCTCCGTCTCTGGTCGTAAAATCTGCCCGTTTGAGTGCAGCTGTGTGTGTTTATGTGTCTGTCAGAGTGTGACTGTGGAGAATAAGCTCCAGAATGTGTGTTATCTATTAATTCCTTCATTAAGGCCTTATCACCAGTTTTAATGCCAATTAAGATGCGCTTTAATGTGACGGCAGGGCGGGCAAGCGACTGTGCACTTCTCACTCCACAGTGACAAGAGAAGAGGAGTCAACCACGTTCAGACAGGACCACCCGCTTTCCTTATCAACCCAATAAAGGCGCCACAGGCCTGTTAGTTTTGCCTCTTTATTACTGAGACTTTTCAATGTGCTTTTGTGAATGGGGTTGCTTCTTCTTACTTTTCATTATGCCCTGTTCCATAAAATAATCAATGACGCATTTGATTATTGATAATATTCTGTAATTAATGATGCGTTTTATGGTTAATGTGTTATTGTTGTTGTTCCTCTATGTTCCTCTGTGTTTCCTGGAAGTTGCTAACTAAAGGTAGAAGACAGGTTTGCATGATTGTGTCCTAAACAGAGGGGGATAGGAGCTAAGGAGGAGTAGATGAAGGATAAGAGAAGGATTTCTGTGGAGCATATAAATGTATATATGCATATATGTGCCCATATTTCACATGTATGTAAGCAGAAATTGTTTGAGATCTTTGTTGTTTATTCATATTTTGGGCCGTTTTATGTTTTGGTCACCCCTCCCTTACCTGGACAGGTGGTAGGGTCCATGCAATGACGCTGAGGAGCCATGAGGTCAGAGTGATGTAGAGGAAGAGAGGAGGCTTCGTCACTGTTTGGTATTGTTTCCCTTCAAACTGTGAGTTTGGTTGATTGAATTTCTTAGGCTTTATTTTGTCCTTTTTTAAATTAATAATATTTGTTCATAAATACCACCTGTTTAGTAGTTAGTCTTACTTAAAGACCTGCATTTTTAACGTTCATTTTAACATTTCCTGGTGCCAATTAACAAACACCTGCCCAACACGTGGAGTCACGCCCCACAGCTCTGTATGGCAACACCTCACACTCCACTCACTGCAAATGTTTTGAAGGCCAATTTGATGCCAGCTAATTTGATGTGCCACTGGGGAGCAGCGTGAAGTAGCTGCTTCAATTTCACCTAAATTCAATACATGCAACAGTATGGTTGCTTTGAATTACAAAAGCATTTCAGTAGAGTCTTTCAGAGTCTCGCCAGAAGGTGGAACAAAAGCCATTGCAAAGGGGCAGAATTCACATGCTCCACGTCATGGTGTAGGACATGTGGAGGTCACTGCTTTCTGTGATTGTGAGCTAACAGCGCTCTGCTGTGTTTGCTCACAGGATGGAGGCCACATATAGATGAATCGATGCATGCGTACGTACATAGCTGCAGACAGACAGGTGCCTTCTGTGTACCTACCATATGGAGCAAGACAAAACTTTTGCAAACACAGCCAGGGTCACGATGAACACTTTTGTGTGAATTCTAATTAGGTAGCATTGACAGATCTGCAATATGCAGACTAAGCAGATGGCTCATGGACAGTGAGAGGAGAGGAGGAGGGTGTTGTGGGGTGACGGGCTACAGGTCTCATGTTCTAGCAGCTGGCTGACAACTCCGGGATACTGTGTGTCAGCAAAATGGGAAAAAGAAAGAAAGAAACAGAGATGGACATAGAGTTAAAGAAAAAAAAAAACAAGCAACTTATTGCTGTCATATGAATTATTTCTTTCTGCTACTGATTTCCCGATTAATTAATCATGTTGTCAGGAAAATGAAGAATTGGTCAGATTATTAAGTAATTCCCACTCAGCTTCTCTGAGCCAAAGCTGATGCATACATGTGACTTGTTGCTTGACCAACAGTCAAAAATTCAAAAGATATTTGGCTTGTTATTTGGAATGACAAAAAAAAAGAAAGTCTTCAAATTTTAAATAAAAATAATCAACAGTGTTGCTTAAAAAGCGACTCAAATGATTGATTGATTGATTGATTGATTCAAAATAGTTGCCATTTTGTCTTTTAACTAACTGGCAGAATATTTCAGTGATAATCACGAGGGTAGTGTATCATTGGTGAAAAGTGAATATCAGGCTGATTATTATTTGAATTATTTCACACAAGAGTCAATAAGAGACTTGCTTTTTTGTAAAAATAGAGAAATGACACTATAAAAACTACGCAAGATTTTACTACAAAACAAAAAAATGCCAAAGATGTCAAATGCAACATGCAATGTGCACATCTACTCATACAAGCACAGGATCTAAATTACTCTTAAAGCAGTCAAAAATAGGTGTAAAAAAACATGTTATTTCAGTATATATTCAACCAAAGATCATGTGAGAGTACAAATACTATCTGGTAGCCTATCTGAGGATATCGGCGTATCATGTTGCTTTGAACCAGACTTTTAAAATTTACAGACCTTTTTTTTAATGAATATCATAAACAAAAACTACTGAGATTCCTTTTTAGCATGTTACTTCATCTTCCCTCCCTGTGTGGCACTGATGTCTCTTTCCTCCCTTTTATTTCCACTCTCTATCCTTCTCAATCCCAGCTTTGATGTATGCATGAGGGAGGATTTCCTGAAGACCAAAGAGGCCATTACCCAGGGGCCATTAGGCCTCTAGTAGAGCATGTCAATGAGTGCTGAGTCTTGCTCTGTTTTCACATGCAGCCACTTGTCTCTGTGTGTGAGGTGGGGAGGGATTCCCTGGGGGTGATAAAATGTAGCTTTAAATGCATATATTTCTGTTGTTCTGTATTTTTTTATTATTTTTTTTACGTAACGGCACTGTTTGTGTGCCCTGCTGCAACTTGCAGCGTAGCGCCTGTTTGTCCGACTGTTGCACGTGAGGAGGCTGGGGTCATTAATTGGTGCTGTTGTTCTTTCATGCAGGCTCAGAACGCGGGGAGTGAGTCATCATCATCATCAGGATGAAACGCTCTGACATTTGAGCATGAAAGTCCCAGCGTGCCTTTCAGCTCAACATCTCTGGGTATGTTTGTGTTTTACAGTAGAGGAGGTATACGGAGCCCTGAATGGACTGAATGAGGGTTTTTCTTATTGATTTCTTTCCACAGCGTTTAGGTCATGCGTACAATAGAGAGCGAAGCAAGTAGTGAGTTTTATGCAACTAATTAGATTCTATATGTTGTTTACATTGGGATCTTTCTGATGTGGTAAGTAGATGAAAATAAATGGAAGGATAAGCTGTGAGGTGAGCAGAAAGAGGACAGAAAGGGACACACGGGGAAGATAACCTTGATGGCAGGAATCACTCTGCTGATCTCTTCAGCATCCCCCGCAGAAGACAAGGGCACACCGATGCTTCTCTACTGTGCTTTTTTTTTTTTTAAAAAAGAAAAAAAGAAGCCCTCAAAGAAAGTGTGTGGTAAATGAGTGACAGTATATCATGCTCCTGTTTTTACAGAGAGCACTTGAGAGGATCATTGAAGTTTGCCGAGAGCGCCGGGACTCTCTCTCAAGGGCAACTGGCTCTATCATCTGCGGTGAATGCGACACGCAGTCCTTCTCTAATCAGAAATATAAAATCTTAGCATTCAGCATGCTGACTATACTGGGTTTTACAGCGTGTGAAGCTTCACTTTTCTGTCCAGCACAGCAGAACATCAGCATACGGGGCCACAGAAAGAGACAGAGGAGAGAGAGAAAGATGGATAAGGTGGAGGAAAAAGGAAGATAAGCCACCAGTGTGTGTGTCTGAATGTGTGGGGTGTGTACCTTTACTGGCGACTTCCCTGAGGCCTGGAGACAGGGAAACAAGGAGTGATTAATTCTACTCCAACCTACTTGGCCTCTGTCCTGGGGAGCAGTCCCCCAGAAAGGAGGCTTGAGTCTGAAACAGAGCAGAGAAGCCCGTCTCCTTCCGCTCTACTCCCCGGATCAATACCGGATTGGCAGGTCAATCTCTTCAGGAGAAACTGTGCGACCAATCAGAGGAAACCTGTGTCGCGTAGACCCACCTCTTGTCTGCTTTTCTCACCGTTTGAAGGATCAGCAGAGCTTGAGGTCATTGATCTGTGTGTTTTCACTGAGCAGATCCTTTAGCTGGCCTGATCGATCAGCTATAATAAAGAGTGGATTCTCTATAGGCATTGCAGCGTGTTCAGTGAGATCCAAGCCCCCGGGGTGACAATCACCACTCTGTCTGCCACTCTGCTGCCCACGACCACCGCACAAATACCAAACAAATGAAAGTTAATTTGCATTTAAGGTGTGACAGAGTTGACTGTTGCACGGCCATCATACGTTGCTGCTAAAATTGGTTGCCAATTGTCCCTTGGCTCTGGCAATCGCAGCACACCCAGCGGCATGCTAACCATCCAGACATCTTTACCCCCTGATGTTTTGTTTGCACAGAATAAAAAAAAACCCTCCCTGCTCCAGACAGCTCTTTCAGAGAGACAAAACTGCACACTGTTCACTAATACAAAATTATCATTCATTTTTCCTCTCTCCAGGTCCTATGAATGAGGTAAATTGAGCCGTGTTTGCTTAATGTATGTGTGAATGGAAAGAGAGAGTAAGGTGTATCTGTGAGTCAGCAGAAATGTTCAGTGTGAGTCAGCCAGCCTACATCACTCTACCAGTATCTGTTTGTTGATATCATTAATGTCATGATGGGAAGCGGTACAGTGAATGAATGTGTGAGAGTAGCCATCAATTAAGGTTATTTTTCCTCCACAAAAGGAATAAATCAAAACACAGCTGTCTCCTGCTTCTCTGCCACAGATTTGCTCGGAACGGTGGATGAGAGGGAGTTGCTTGTTCGATATATCTCAAAAAATTTGCTTCTCTGGGGAATACGAGCAGATTTTTTCCCCCTCCTCACTTCCAGAAGAACAAGGCCAGATATTTGTTCTGACTGAATGGTCCGTGACATCTATATGCATAAGCAGGGGTGGACGGCTGCTATAGCTCTTCATGTCCTGCCATCAGGTGGGCTCTTCCTTCTCCTGCTGAGGTCTATGCCCTGCAGTGTGTCCTTTCTCCCTAAACAGCCCCGTCTTCTCTGCCGCTGAGGAGACAGAAATGCTGCACAGCAACCCTGACGACTGCTGTGTGGCTTTCTGTAGCAGAGCACCTGCATATCCCCTGCTGACTGACTGAGCCAAGGACAACACAAGCCACAAGACCGGCTGTCTCTCTGTGCCCAGCAAATGAGCTGAGAGATGTAAGGTTCCCCCCAGAAGCAGCCGAGGGGGACCAAGTGTCCTGATCCTGAGCTTCGACTGGGAGACAACTGGAATGAAAAAAAAAAAACAACAAACCTTCAGTCTTTACTCCAACTGTGTGTTTTCAGAGGCCTGTGTTGCCTGATTCCATTGTGGAGAATGAATGGCACATAAATATAAAGTTTATTGTGAGCTGAAAAATCTTTTTTTGTTTAGGCGCAAATGTGTCACACCTGGCCTCCAGTTGAAATGGCAAGATCAGAGAACAGACAGCAGTGCAGGGAAAGGTAAGAAGGCAGGTACAGGTGCACACACACACACACACACACACACACACACACACACACACACACACACACACACACACACGCACACACACACAACTACAAACAGACAGCTGATAGAGGGAGATAGTCACTTCTCCAGGGGGTAACTTCATGCTGGATTAGATTTACTCTGAGGTTTCAGTGCATCTCTCCTCCTTGTTTACCATTTAAATGAACAGCATCTGACTTGCGTCCAGGAGAAAACTTGCTCCACTAAAATCCACCCTTTATTATCAAGCTTATAATTATTCCAGCTTCCACTTAAAAGAAACACGGAGACATGCCATGTAAAGTTAAGGCCCCTCCGTCCAAATAGCTGGTGACAGCGTGAAACAGTAGTTAGGTGTCTCCAGAATGAGGTTATTAATTCTCCTTGCATCCATTTAAATGTTCATCCACTGGACCAGATGCGCTAATAAGTAGAACAAATGTAGTTGGAGAGCAGCCCCAAGGTGATCTGCAGAATGTTTACACTCCAGTTAGTATAATACCCCTCTAGAGTCATGCCTCTAATTACTAAAATAAAGCCGTGATTTCTGCTGCATAATCCCGAGTTTTTGGGGGAGCGCATGGAGAGAGTGGACATGAAGAGGAGGTGGCCTGATGCGCGCCCCCGTCTGTCGCACAGGAATATTCTGTTTGCATGGAGGAAGGGACTACTAGTGTCAACAGCTGAATCAAGTGTCAGACAAAATAAATACAGGACGTTGCACATTTGGACTTAGAACAATAAAATTCCCCTCAAAAACGTAACGCTTGAGTGGAGGCTGTGCGTCAAAAGAGGCAACATGACAATTTAAGTTCCTAAACCATGTGCAGCATCTGTGATCTCATAATAAAAACTAGGAATGAGCTCCATTAGAGGCAGTATTTGAGAGGGTCACAACATCTAAATTGAATTCATACTATAATTCTTTGAGGAAAACGGATTTCCTAGCGTCGCCAAACATGGTTTTATTGTGAAAGCCGGGATGGGGACGCTGCGCTCACGTCGTGGCCAGCTTTACTGTGTATGGCTGTTACATTGGAGACAGTGGGAGAGAGAAGGAGCAAATGTGCGCGGCGGCGGAGAGGGAGGGAGGACAGCGAGTGCGCAAATAGGCAGCCAGGCACATCAGCAGCAGCGGCAGAGCATCATCCTGATCTTCAGCTGCCAGTTCTTCCGTGTGCGTCTCCCGCTTGACATTCTCCCACTGCCGGGCTGAAGTGTCCAGAAGCCTCCGCCAAAAAACCATCACCTCTCACCACAGCACACTTTCTCGGGAGCTCGGTTATTCTTAGCTCAGCCTGCGAGCGACTGTCCTTCCGGTCCTTCTTTTATTTATCCCAGTTTCTTGAATATTTAATGGAAAATGGCGATCTGCACGCAGTCGTACGGTGTTTTCTGCCTGCTCACAATCCAAACTGTACTTATCATATGCGTCTCCACGCCAACAGCCGGGACCCACCTCTTTCCCCAGCACTACACGTAAGTACCCTGCATGGTTTTCCTTCTGGTGGGGGGCATTAAACCGGCGGAGGGGGCGCGGAGCGTGGAAGTAGGACAGGTGGCCCCCCGACGAGGCTGAACACGCGGCGCCGTGTTACCTTGGAGCCGCTGTCCGTGATGTTCCGACGCAGCGTCCGTCTCCGATGCTTGCCTTATGAATCTCCCAGCTTATGTTGTTTTTGTTGTTGTGGGCAGTGGCATTAAATGCCCAAAGTCTTCTCCAATTCGTCACAGTCATCATGGAAACAGGCTACAGGGAGCGTGCACATAAAAAGCCATCCAAGCGACAATTCAAGGGTATAAAGACACAAGCATCCTAATAAAAATAGTGTCGCATGTGGGAGAACATCCCATTTAGGCATGATCTTTAAAAAGTCCTGCACTCGCACCGTGGAAAATATCCCACCGCAGGATAACGCTGGTGTGTGTGTATGTTTTGTTTTTTTTTTTTGTTTGTTTTTTTTTACAGGATTAGTTTGTTTCAGAGAGTGAATCTGGAAATGTTACACTAGAAATTTAGACGGCGAAATTTAGACGAAATTGAGGTCGGCTGCTTTGTCCAAGAAGTGACCGCAGGCGCACAAAGTGCCAAAGCAGTCCTGAAAACTGTTGTTGGACTTTTTCAGCGTGCACCTGTTAGGGGGGGGACATAGTTTGTGGTATTATTTGAAATTTAACAGCACGCTTTCTTCTCCTGTACGAGCAATATACAACAATTTCCCCCTTTAAGGACGCACAAAGGCAACAATTTGCCACCTGTGCGTCGTCAAACTGTTCAGTGACAGGCTGACAGTAATTTCCCCTCAAATTGTACTTACAAAAAACGGAAGTAAAAATTGCTTCATGTCAGATTTTATGTCAGGTTTTTCTTTCAGTATTAAACCCCCGTGACACCAAAGTGCAACAGTTCCTCAAGTCCACGCAGCGCCGCTTCAAACGTCGCTCCTGTTTATAATAATAATCCCGCTGATCTGATGTGAACTCCGTGTGTAGCCTGCAGTGATGATTAGTCAGTCAGGTTCACAGAAATGACAGGAATCTCAATGATTCCTCTGTGATGCATCCAGCAGACGATCTTTTTAAAATCTCCGGGGCATTTGTTAATTTCATGGCCAAGGTGACTTTCAAAGGAGGAATCAGTTATCCTTTATATCACTGCCGATTGACTTCAGACCACAATTAGCTGGACCATTGATTTGATTGCTTTAGCTCTGTGAAAAGTGATGCATGTGATTTACACCTGGATTACTTTGCAAACAAAACCACATATTTTTCATACATCAGGTTATATTTATTGTATTTGAATAGCTGTGTTAAAATCTATGCTTTTTTCCATTTAGGTGCACTTAACTTGCACAATTTACTGGATTGTAGTCAGTTTTTTTAATAATACCCCTCAAGTCTGTTGGTGTCCTTGTTTGATCAGATAAGATAAATGGTCCACAGGGCTGGACATATATGTATTTCTGTATTATATCCAGTCATCCCTTGGGATTCATAAACTGGGTTTTGGGCCACCCACATCTCTGTGCTATGTGCCAGAATCTGACAGTTAATTGAAGTGTATGGGGAGCTGCTGAGGCAGTCTATCTGATGTATAGGCCTGACTCACACACACACACACACACACACACACACACACACACACACACACACACACACACACACACACACACACACACACACACACACACACACACACACACAGGTCAGAGCAAGTGGGTGTTCGAGGTCCAGCCGAGGAAGTGTGTCTGTGAGAAAGGGCAGAATGTCCTCTAGTTCATTTCCACAGCAGTGCCAAGAAAGTGTACATTTTCTCCACCTTGCCACCTAAAAAACTGGCCTGATTTTTATTTACTTTACTGGCAGTGTTGTTTGTGTGTATAAGATACTGTGTATGTGTCTGTGAGAGGCACAAAAATAAAAAGCGCACATCGGTAAGTTATTTCCATATTTCTAAATTATGTGGAGAAAATCTCTTCTGATAACCGGAAGCTAAATGGATGTTTTGACAGTTTTTCGTCGCAAAGTAAAATCTTTCCTAGGAGAGTGAAATAATCATCAGCAATTTCGCCACCTTCTGTCCCTAATAGATATTCAAATGATTGGATCCGTGGCAGCAGAAAGAACATAGTAACGTATGTGCCTGACACACAGGTCTTCCATCCAAACTCATTTCATCACTTTTAGTTCTTTTCCATAATGTTTGGCTACCATAAATTGTAATACAAGGAAAATACATCAAAAACACTGGAGGGAAATGGCAAAGTTTTGACACTACATTAGACTACAAAGAGCATCAGTAGGCTTTCATGTCGTGTGCCATGGCAACTTCCTTGTTTTTAAGAGTGATCGCAGCTTTCATAGCACAGAAGGTCTCCCAGCATTCAGTGAATGTTAGGCCTCAGTTGTGCGTAAGATTTGCCAAATAGCCGTCTTCTGATATCTTTGTAGTTGGTATTGAATGGAGAGTTCTGCATATTTGAGACTGTGAAATATTCCTCTTTGACTTACAGTCAGTCCGTGAATGTCAAATTATCATACAGTGCTTTGCAAATGTGCATTGTGCCTTTAAATGTTGTTAGGTCAGCTTCATACCATGTGTTACAACCCCGGCTCGGGGGGGGCAACATAAACAGTTGTTGGTGGTAAAATCAAATTATTTATTACAGATAAGGTTGAACAGAAATGTGCACGTTACTATACAAACTGAGGCAAAACTAAGGAAGAGGGCTGGTGGGTGCTGCTCAAATCAAAGAAAATAGCAAAACACAAAAAGAGTTCTCATAAGGAGAACTTAACACTACAATCGCGGTGGACAAAAGAAAAACGGAACAAAAAGGCTCACTAAATGGGAACTGACAAAACAAAACTTACACAGGAGTCAGCACCCCTAATCCTGGTGAAACTAGACAATAAGGAACTACCTGGAATCAAATGAGGCTGTATCAGTTTTTGATTCTAACCCTGGCCCAATTCCCTTCACACAGACACTCTTGCCTCAACCACACAGGAACACAGAATGGCACGCTGAAAGTCAGCCGCCTGGTTCAGTTGAACTGACAACTCTTTTAAAGGAGCTGGCAGTTTTTGGTTGGTCGGCCTGGTGAGCGCCGCACCAATCACTGGGCTCCTGGTCGCAGCCACACCTCTGCTGTCACGGTCCAACCAGGAAGTGGGGATCCCACAGCCCTATTTGCATAACCACAACACCTGGCCAAAACACACACACACGGGGTAGGAGGCGCTGGCCGTAACACCATGTGATGTGATGCAAGTCAGTGTATTATGGATATCAGTCTGTGTATAAGTATGTTACCGATTATATTTGATGTGTTCAATGTCCTGGAAACTTCAGGAAAGAGGAACAACAAGGCTAATATGTATCACTGTTGAGCTGATAGATGTATGGACACTTTTATTATGAACTGAGGCAAAATATTGTTTTGCTATCACAGTATTATAGTATAGATTAAAGAATATCTTTGGCTGTTTTTATTTGACTTGTGGTCCATTTTTGCCCTTAGATATATGTCTTGGAATAATACCACCCACTCCAGTGGAGGGAACATAGTGATGGTTTATGTTTGACACACAGGTTTCCCATCCAATAACATTAGATTGAAAAAAATAACACTAATAAAAATTCATATATCAATATGGTGGCAATATGCACAAAATTTATATTTGAGTAACTGTATTTTTTGATCTTATTAGTATGATGTGATACTTAAATGTAACAAATCACATGGTGACCATTTGAACTGATGGTTATACCATCATGTCAGATATTTAATTCAATTCAGTTATAGTTCAGTTTGATTTATATAGCGCCAATTCACATTGTGTTTCATCTCAAAGCAAATAGTCACATAGTCAGGTGAAAACCTTACAAAATTATACAGTGCAGAACACCAAATGCAAGGTTTCCGTTTCTTTGAACAGCACTTTGCCACATTAAGAAGAAAAAACTCCTCTTTGCCAGGAAGAAACCTCCAGCAGACACAGTCTCAGTCTCAAAGGAACATGTATATCATGCATGCGTTCAGATTTAGTTCATTGTCAACTTATTATTTATTAGCAGATGAGATCTGTGACTCACAATATCTTCATATGAGAAATTTGCCACTATTGTATGTGACAGATGATACAGAGAGATGATAAACAGTAAGCAGTGCCTACTGTAATTCTAGCTTTGTGAACTGAACAAGGACTTCCCTTACCTGCTCGGTTATCAAATTCTCTTTTTCCCATTTTTTTGTGTAAGTTCAACATTGCATGAAACCACCAATAGCAAGGATGTGCAATGATATTAGCATCATCATCAGTATCTGCTGATAAAGGTTAGAAAATTAAATATTGAAGTTTACAGTTTTGCTTGAAATATAAATATAATGCATTTTACATGTAAGTTGAAGTTATTTTTCCCAGTGAATGTGCGCATTTGAAAAGTTTTATGTCTGCATCTGCCAGGGAGCCATCAAGATAAGAGTGGACATAATATTTTAATTCTGCTACAGGAGAGACTTGGTGTTATCTATAATTAGGTGTAAAAGTATGTGAATATATCAGTATTGGTAAATGGCTAAAATAAACTGAAAAGTATTTACTTATTCAGTCTAAGAAAAAATCCAATATTGTGCATCCCTGACTATAGCGATACTCAGAGTATTATCAATATCAAATAAAAAATTTTTGGATTATTAAGTGGGTGATTGACAATGTGTGTGTGATATTGCAATATGGAAATACTAACTACTAAAACAGGGCAGTGTGTATACATATAAGTGCATGTATATACACAGAATATATATATGTGTGTGTGTGTGTGTGTGTGTTATAGATACTGGCTTTTTGTCCCCACAAGGAAGGCAAATCCCCATAATGTCAGTGTGTAAACAGATATATATCCCCACAACATGAGTACTTGCCCATGCACACATGTGGCTATATATATATATATATATATATATATATATATATATATATATATATATATATATATATATATGTATATATATATGTATATATATATATATATATATATATTGTGTGTGTGTGTGTGTGTGTGTGTGTGTGTGTGTGTGTGTGTGTGTGTGTGTGTGTGTGTGTGTGTGTGTGTAGCATGTAGACTAAAGAAGTTGCATAAGAGCTGTGCCTGGCTCGAGGATAAAGGTACGTCCCTCACTGTTAGTGTCACTGCGTCCTGCTCGGCTCTGTTCTCACTGTAAATTTGTTTTCATCTCATATTGAGGTGACCTTTTCATAGAGGGTGGCCCCTCCACAGCGGCCCCCCTCTGTACCCCTTTTGTAGACCCGCTTGCTTTCTCTTCATCTTGTCCCCATAAACACACAGACACACACTCGCCGGTGTGTTTGCGCTGCTGTTACTCTCCTGATGAAGCCCGCTCCGGCTTGGTGATTATAGACAGCGCTGTCACTGCTTGGCAGATTTGTGCAATTTAATAAATCTGTCTTCCCTCTTGTCTTCTGAGCAAATCTGACATTTAAAGATGACATTTGTCTCCGTCATCATATTATAAGAAAAACGACTGTGTTGTGTTGTGCTGTTGATGCTAGTGATTAGCTATCTGCAGGCTGCCGAAAGGAAAAGGTTGGCACGGAATCAGTGGTTGTCTAGCAAACACATGACAGAATTTATTCATCTGATTGTTTTTTTTTTTTTTTCCAGTGAGAATTTCTGCTCAGCTTTTCACATGGATTGTTCAGTATGTATCCAGCTTGGCAGTTTGGACCCCGCTGCTGCTGTAAAATGATCTAGTAAAAATCTTGATCCATTAAGTCATTTGTTGCTCGCTGCGAGATATACAGTGATGAGCTCCAGCCGTTTGATCTCTTAATTCCAAACTTGGCTCTGTCTAACGGAGATCAGCTCCTGCTTAGGGTGCACTTCTGTCAGACCTGAGCAGTTTTATTGCAGACAGGCACGTTCGCTGCCAGTCCTGCCAGGGCTGACCAGATATATGCAAGATGTGATGGAGAGAGAAGGCGCTGATGACTAACCCAGACATTAGCAGAGATAGGACAGGGATACTTCCAGATAGCGATCCGGTACGGGGGCAGAGTGTGGCGGTTTGCCAGCAGAAAGAGAGCTACACAAAGATGGGGATAGACTCACTGCCCCATTTTCTACAGATGCACTCACTCAGTGACAGAGAAATGAATGCTTGTGTGATGACATGTTCAGGTGATCGTGTCGAGAAATGCAGATTGAAAAGGTCTAAATTTATTTTTCAGAATGATTCACTGGGCCGGACGCATTGAGAAGGAGCTGGAAAAGGTCCTGCAGCACGTCACTGGAACTCAGCAGATGAGATCGGTAAGTTGACGTCACACTTGCATGTGATGCCCTGCATTTCCCTGCATTATTAATCAGTAAGATTTCACTGGGCTACGTTGTACAACGTAAGTGTGTCTTTGAGGCAATGGGGTTGTTTGAGCGCTGCAGGAAATGTCGATATTTTTCTGACTTTTACATTTTAGTTTTAAAATATATTGTCTGAGATAATTTCACTCAGAGATAATTGTGCTTTTTTCAGTGTAAATCCGCTTTTTTTCTTCATGAATTTCCTGGAGCCAGATCTCCCTCCTGATACCTCCAGAAACTGAAACCTCTGAATTGATTATTCTTAATCTTGACTCTTATGAAACAAGGGTTTTAAAGTGAAGCTACTCCGGGGAAGAAAATGGAATGATTTCGACCAAATGACCCACTTTTTTCCACTTGTTTTAAGACACATTGGATTTTAAAGTTATGAGACTGAATTTCCTGTTGAAACAGAGACACTTAGCAGAGCACGGTGCTGGTTGTTTGTGTGTGCATCCCCGCTACGAGTATTTGTGTAACACGTGTTTGCAGAGCAGATGGTTGAGCATCGTGTGATTGACACTGTTTCACAATACTTGGGCCATGTGCGCATGTTTGCCATGCTTCCAGGGTTTGTAATGCAACCTGAGATAAATGCTTCGTTATTGCTGTATGGGTGAGTGTGATTCATCCAGCCGGTACGGTGCCTGTGGCTTTAATGCTAGCAGTAACAGTGGTTAGTGTGATGGCTGTTAGTATGGTGGTGACATTGATGGATCCCAGAGAGGAGGAAGTGAGCTGACAGGGATCGTGCTGGTGTAAAGGGTAATGACCATTAGTGGATATCAGGCAGACGCTCAGACTGCATGATACAGAGAGGTCGATTTTTAGCACTCATCCAGTGTAAACAAAACATAACAGAGAGTGTTTACCCATCAAAATATTTACCTTTCGCAAGTTTGTGCAAATATTTTTTTCTATACTCTCACTGAGGAGCGTGGATATCTATACGGCAGTAGACTTCTAAAATAATGTTACACATTGGTTCAAGGTGAAAGTGTGTTGCTGCTGTTTGATAATAAAAAAAAAATGTATCTTCCAGAATGTTGTCATTCCACAAGCTATGAAAAACAATATTGATTTAAGCTCAGTGTTGATGCACTTTGGAGATAACCTAGTGGGTTTTTGAAGAGGCTTTATCAGCCTAAGAGGTAGGGGAATTTTCTCAGCCCATAAGGAAGCACGTCATCCTTCAACTTATCTCAAAGGTTAATACAATCATGAAACTCAGACTCACTGTTTTCACCACAAGACAATTGTCTTCTGTGGGTTGCATCCTCCGTTCAACTCACACAGCTCAATTTACACGCACAGTTTGGTAGCGTGAAAGTCTAGGGCTACAACTGATTATTGTTTTATTTTTCTTACATTTTCATTGACTTTCCAATCATTTTCTTGATAATTCACTGCACCAGTTGTTCTATAAAATGTTAGAAAACAGTAAAAAACGTGTCTTTTCTGTCACACAACACAAAGAAAATTAGCAAATTCTTACTGGAGCATGTTTGGTCTCAGTAAGCAGTTAGTGATCGAGCTTCTGTTGACTGATCAAACTGAGCTATTAGTTATCTGATCTAATCTGTCTGGTGATTAATTAACTGTACAGTTGTTGTTTTTGGTATTTAGAGGAATGCGTTGTACTTTTAGTTCGGATATTTCACGGCGTCTGTTCACTGCTTATTCTAAAACCGGGACATATGTAGCTGAATGATCCTGAGCTTAATGAGTCCTAAAGCTGAGATGTGGTGTTGACATGATGTTAAGTGCTTCATGGGATTTAACTTGTGTGGATTTAATCTAATTTACACAACAAGTGATGGAAGTTTTGTTTCTTTTTTTCTCTGTGGGCCAAACCCAATGAAGCTGGTGTCTCTTTTACAGCGTCCATCCTGGTGATGTCTTGTGTTGGGTGCCCATATGGCTGGATGTGCATGTGTATGTGCTGGTCTGACTGTGTGCACAGACCGGGTGTGAAAGAACATTTATCATTGCCCCAAACAGGAGTCGTCACAGGGTGTGCTAAATGGCCCAGCGTGCCTAGAAAAGCCATTTTCTAAATGGATGCCTCTCTCTATACGTGTGTCTGATAGAAATCTTCCCAGGGCTATGCCGGCTGGTAACAAGATTGCCTCCCTCTGCGCCCCCTTCCTCTTCATGCGCAGTTTATTCTCACTGACAAAAAATGTAGAGTGTGTGCAAATTATTTCTGAGTTTGTCTTACATGGAAAGAGACAAGGAAACTAAGTTGAATATGATGCAGTTTCTTCGATTCCCCCTCAGTTTGTGTGAGTTTCTGTGATTTTATTTTAACTGACAAGCAGGGTGGCAGGTGAAGGAGTAGTGGAGGCCAAGACAGGGCAGCACAGAAAAACATCAGATACATTTGGAATTGGTTGACTTAAAGACAGCAATACTGAGATGTACAATATTTCAATGTGTGTGTGTTGTTTTTTTTTTTAAATAATAATCAAATTTTTCGAATGCCTAAAATCAAATTCTAATATAATCTGCCCAGGTTTGGTCAAGATGATATTTTTGCCCTGGGGGAGTGAAAGTAAGATAGAGAGTGAGTGATGTATCGGAGGAGTTGAAAGTTTCGAATGAAGAGTGTGGAGCTCAGATAGACAAGGAGAGTGGGCGGCTTTTAGAGCGGAGGAGGAGGGTTCTTTAGAGAGAGAGAGGATGAAGAATGGCTTGACAATCGAGATGGATGTTCGGGCGGTTTTGTGTGTATATTTAGAGTCAAACTACTTAAGATGGATGAAATGATAAAGGGGACGGACGAGAGCTGGTAAATTTAAATGTGAGCAGACGGTTGCTGTTTATAGTCCTTATCCTCCTCATTATCCTATGTGCTGCTGTGTTTGATGTGTTACAGTATGCGGTGATGAGAGGCGGCGGTGGACGCTGCCATTGTTTTCATGTCCTCGGGCTTTTTCAGAACAGTTTTAATAGGCACACATGAGCAGCGCCTACACCCACATACTGTCATTACAGATGGTTCATCAGAGATTCAGACAGAGCTGCAACGATTCGATTAATCGAATAATCAGCGTTATTTTGAAGATATCAAAGCAGTTTTACAAAAGTTATCTTTTAAATGGGTTTCAATGTAAAACAGCTACTGTTTCCAGTTTTTAAAATGAGAAGATTTGATGGTTTGTTGTATATCTTTGGACTGTTTGCCATTATTAAAAAAATAGTAATCATGATTATTTGAATCAATATTGAGATCATGGTTATCTATTGTAATTCTTCCTTAATTTTAGGGCTCAAATATTGAATTGCACTTTCCCATTTAAATAAACAGCATTGTTCATAATCATTTACTTATCAATAGACTCCACATTTGGCCGATGTTCGCCTAACGCTTCACATCCAGACTACGGTAGATGCTAGCTAGGTGACTGTGCACAGGAAGGGCAGTTTTCTATCATCAGAGTTTGATCATTTTCACTTAATTGTTGGAAACCAAAATCATGATCGTGATGAATATTTGATTAATTGTGGAACCATATGTCGTGGACAAAACATTTATCAATTCATCAAGATATTAACTGCCAGATTAATAATGGAAATAATCTGTTTTTGTGTATCATATGTTCACTTCAGTTACTGTAATTGTAAATAATCATGTGGTGAGATGCTTTTGTGGTAGAAGCCCTCTAATCTTTGAATTATGTAGGAGCAAATCTTTAAAATCATACTGTTCTTAAAGCATCTAAACTAAAAAATACTTTAGGTTCATTACTGCCACCTACTGGGCTGGAGTGGGCATCAGTGTTATCGGTGTGCCAGAAATTAGGGAACTGAGAAAGGTAAGGTTAAATGCGTCATTTTTTAAACACATTTTTCTGTAATTAATTAATTGAAATTAAAGCGTTAAAGTCCCAGCCCTAATTTCTCCCTTTTTTTTTTTAATCTTTTTTTTTTTTTCTTTTTCAAATTCTGAATAAATAAAAATACCTATTTGGTGAACCATCTGAGACATTAAAGCGTAAAAGGCAACTTAAGACCCAAATAAATGCTGCTCTTTTGTAAGGGTTCACATGCCTTAAATGCTGGAAACCTGTGGTTTATTTTTAACATCCATTATATTTTCCCAGTTTAGAACTGAAATACATTTCAATAAGAGTCTAATCAGCGTGCATAATTTAAGTCGGTGTGTATGTCTGCTCCCGAACACCTCAGTTCACCCTGGCACTCCACTTCTCTGCACTCTGAGAATCTGTCTGCTCTTCCTCCTGCCATTTGCTGCTGTTGATTACTGGAAACCTGAGAACGGCATCAAGATCAATATACCCACATGTGGATGCAGAGCGGGAAGACAGAGTGCCAATTAATGCATGTGGAAATCGCTCAGTTTTCATATGAGCTGTATTTTATCTGTCTGACAAGATATATATTTTTTGCTGTCTTTCCTTCACTTTAGCCCTTCTCCCTGCCTGTGCCTTTGTGCTGTGGTGGTCAACACTACATCAGTCTCTCCGCTGACCACATGCTGGCTGCAGGTTTATCTCGGTTCAGCACAGACCTTCTTGCCTTCGGTGCTGCCAGTGCGCATGTGTGAGCTCATAACTGCATGCGCGTCATCTTTTCTAACATCGCCGAAGCCTCTGGTTCAATTTTGATCGGCACAGGTTTGTTTTCCTTACTTGAGGGTCACGTTATGTGCAGGCTGAACACAATTTCAAATGTCTCCGCTGCTTTTCCAAACCTCTGTGCTTCCCAAAAAATAAGAAGGTTGCTCACAGCGAGGACAGCCGGTCCCAACAAATAGTTATTTCTATAAAGTGCACTGCTGGATTTACTGTGGATTGCTGACTACAGAAATTTCCAATAATCTGTTTCAACTGCCCAGTGCTATGCTAGACGTCACCCCTGCTCTCACCCACATCCCCCCTCATCTTTTTTTCTACAGCTGATGTCAGCTTCTGCCCCACCCCGGCAGCTCTGTGTGCTTATCCATCACTAGACAATTACTTGAGGGCTGATCACTTCTATTTGTTCCTTGATTTAGGAACTCCTTCAGCTGTGGGCAGTTTACAGAAGAGTTGAAGGCCACTCCTCCTGACATGAGGAGTTACCTTTAAAGGAGAAAGAGAGGGAGCACTCAGTCCTCCTCTCTCAGTTCTCCTTTCGCCCTCCCCCTCCATCTTCTGGCCTTACACAACAGCTACTTGTTATCTGGTTGTGTGAAACATCACAGGCTATTTCTGCAAGATACTTACTCTCAGGCTTTGCTTTTATCTACTGATGGCTTGTCTTAAGTATACCACGTCCCACACATATCAGTGCACACTATGCTCCACTCTTTATGAGGACTTTGTGTGGCTTAAAATGGTTTATTAATTAGTTATTTTAGCACTTCTGCAATGGCAATAACTGATATGGTCTTGTCTGCTGATATAAAAGCTAAAATTTCTCCACAACCGACCAACCTTGAGGAGAATTGTTAATTTTTGCATCACTCATAAATAAATTTGTTTCCCTTTTTTTCTGCCAAGATCCACTAGTGTCACCAATTTAACAATTTGTTATTGATCCTAAAGGCCAAAAACACTTGATGAACCTCTTGAAACAAAAAGTCAAACTGAGCATGCTTAATTTATGGTAACATAAGATTGGATAAAGCATGAACTTGCTGACCCAGGGAAAATATTATTGTGATTATATTTGGTATTCTTTAAAATTGAGAATAATAGGAAAGGAACTGTTGATATTGATATAAATGTTTGAAAAAAATTGAAGAGAGATCAAATATATGTAAAAGAAATCAAAGTTCTGAAATGTTAAATATGGCCTAAGCAGCCATACAAGAAATATGCTTAAATGAAAACCTCAAAATGTGTATTCATATTATTTCTAAATAAATGTATTTCAGTGCTAAATGTGATGGGACATTCATGTAACATTAGAATGAAATGTGACCCTGAAAGTACAGTTTTAGTAAATGCTAATCTATGATTTCTGCATCCATGTGCACAGATGGCTGACTGTGACTTTGCAGTTTTTCTAAGATATAGCAGTTACTTACAGATTAGGCTGTAGTATCCTGGTGTCAATGTTTATTTGTGAGGTTTACCAAGGATATGTTTATTGGCTTTCTGTCACAAGAACAGTCGTCAGACAAAGCACAAGATATCTGGAGAATTTAGAATGTCCCCTGTGCTTAACCACAGTCGATAGTACACCTGTACAAATCAAAGCACCTCCAAGTCCGGTAGAGACTACTTCAATTACAATTCTTTTAATGGTGAACTATAAAGCTGTGGATGACTGAGAATCTCCTCGCACAGTCTCTCCTCAAAACAACGAATTGTTTTAGTACCATTTGCTTTCCTTGCACATGTCTGTATGCTTAAAGTGTGTAAACTCATAAATTTTCAGCTGCGGACAGATGATGAAATCTGCTTCATGTGGATGTGAAAAGCCCAGATTAGGCTTAAAAGATGAATGTGATTAATAATCTTGTATCCTAAACACTGAGCAAAGTGAATATTATGAAGGATATGCTGTTTTGGGGTGTTTTTAAAAAAACATTTTATGATGAAAGTTGTTAGATAAGTAGTAGAAATGCCATTCTTGTTGCACAGTAATCTACTAGAAAATTGTGGTTGTAACCTTTTTTTTTTTTTGCCAGAGTTCACTGTGTTGACAGCCCTAGACCAGCACTGGAATAGAAATGTTAAATTAAGGAGTATTCTGTAATTTCTTTTTCACACATTCCCAAATTCAGATTAAGTGTAGCTCAGTGGGGACTCTATTTTTAGGTACCAAAAGGTACTGAGGTCAAGATGATTTAATTATGATGCAGTAATACTGTAATGAATAGTGACCCTTGTTTTTATTCATTTTTGAATCCACGATGTACTGTCCAGTATTCCAACCTGGCTGAATCTCCGTTCTGACATCTCATGGTCTCTTCTTCAGGAGTGAGGGGTCGTCAGGGTGACACATCAGGGCTGTGAAAGCTTAGACATGCTCTGTTAGCAACCTATTTTTTTGTTTTGTTTGAAACCCTCATGTAACCTGCGTTTCCCTTCAGCTCCGGTCTCTTGGCCTTTAGCGTCGGAGTCAGGAGGCCGTTTTCAATCGAGAACATCTCATTGTGGATGTAAATGTTCTTCACCTGCTCAAAAGAATGGAGGCCATTGGCTTTGCCCAAATGCTATTTGTGTGTCGACTCTGGTCTTTACTGTGTATTTACCTTGAACAAAAACAAAATAAAACACGACGACAAAATAACTGTGGACATTAGAGGCACATAAAACCAGCGGTCGGCTGAACGTTAAGCAGCGCGGGAGCTGGTCAGCACCATTACTCCCAGCCGCAGACTCCCCTGGGCTGACAGGAGAACAGAAGGGCACACAAGCACACGGTATTTATTTTTCTGCCTTTTTATTGGTTTTCTGACACTGGGGAAGGTTACAAGGATTCCTCAGCTCCCCGGCCTGATGGCCTGGCACTGGTTTGCGGTGTTTATATAAATGAAAATACATATATCTGCAGAGCGCAGCCCTGCATGCAGATATCTCTGGGTTAGTGTTAGATGGAATTACTTGAAATAGCTTTGCAATAAAAATGTGACAGTTTAGGAGAAGTTGAACCAGATTATACAGTGCCAGTTCCCTGTCTCCAGTTTCATATTCTGTTTATTTTTATTTATATATTTTGAAGCCATAATCGGCTGCTGATATTTCCCCCAACATGCAGAGACCTCCAGTTATTGTAGCGTGAGTAATTCAAACTTAAACAAAACATAAAGTGCAAAATTAGCGATACATTTAATTTAAATCAGTCCTCAGTTATTTCTGTTGATATAATTCTTTAGTAGGTTTATCATCTTGGCACAGAAATATGTTACTTTAAAACTTTGAGCAGATTTGTCAGTTCTTAGATGCTCATGCTTTCAAACCAAGCTCAGTTTTTTCCCCCCTTCGTTCAGGTTTAACTGCTCCGTCTGAGAGTAAAGCCAGCTGACTGATGTCAATAATGCAGGCTTGTAAAGACACAGCGCGATACGATACATGCTGTGCTTGTTCATGTCATCTCCGGTCATGTTATAAAACATCTTACGGTGTGGGACTGTGTGCATCTAATGCAGTGAATTACCAGGATGGAGCTGTAAAAGCCCACTGGGAGGGAAACAGCATCTTAAGTGTCAGTGCAGAACTAACAGAGATGGTCGCAACGTCTGAATCTCGCCGTCATCCACTGTGGCACATTTTGGGGGACTGTATTTGTGTAACTAATTGTTCCTCGATGAATTCAAGGAAGACAAAGAACCAGTGCGTTCATGCTACTAGTGGGTTTTTGGGGGAGAAAAGAAGGCCTTGCACTTGTTTAAAGGAACACAATATAGCATTATGTGTCAAAATAGGATTAGGGGTCTGCTAAAGCTCCAGCCCTGTCAGAGGAAGATGCTTTATTTTGCAGACGCTGCACATCTTTTCCCCCTGTCTCCGTCTCTTTACATGATTATTTGCAGAGTGCGCGTTCACGTGCTTGTGTAATTTTCAGTTGTCTTCTGTTTGATGTTTCACAGAGTGCATGACGTGTCTTTGGTGCTATCTGTGCTTGACAGAGAGAAACAACTGAGTACAGTTCCCTGAGTGGGCTGCAGTGTAATGTGGAGTGGCGTGATGCCCTAGAAAATTCCAGGTGTGAAGTGCTTTATTCATTCCACTGCAGAGGGAGTGCTTCTGTATGTGTGAAGTGGTAGGTGTGACGTTTCTATTCCATTGTGAACCAAATATATTTGTGTGGTTTTTTTTAACGGGTGTTTGCATGTGCGAGAGTTTGAAGTCTCAGAGGTTTTTGTCCTCGTCGTCTTCTCTCCCTCCTCCACCTGCACTTGTCTGTGATTGATTGGTCACAGTTCTGAATGACTTTAATTGGCTTGCCTCAGCGGTGGGTGGTTCTCAGACGCACAACTGCTGTGGAAGTCCTAGAAAAGTGTTTAAATTTTTGATTATGTAGCCTGCAAGGACTCTCTACTGCCATCTGAGAAGAGTCTTCAGAAGTGCTACCTACGTTTTAATTCTGTTGATCGTAGCGTCTTCTGCCTTGTTCTCTCTCTCTCCTGCTTCCACAATATATCCACCCCCGCCTTTGGCTTCGAGCTGGACTCACTCTCATCTCTGCCTCTGGCCCTTTTCCCAGGGCTCCGTTGTTTGATGGGATTTGTGCTCCATCGCTACAGTTGCTGCATTACGTCTAAATCCATCTATGTGTATGCATATATATATATATATATATATATATATATATATATATATATTTACTGTATGAACACATACAGTACATGAACTGTGTCTGCTACAGAGGACCTTAATATATTCATAATTTGTAAATGTGTTTCAAGAGGAAGTTAATGGCCACCCCTAAGTTTTGGTTTGGGTCATAATGCAATGCCTGTAATTAATGTTAAAGTGTTGTTTTTGCACATTTTTACAACAGAAATGTTCCCCCCTCTTTTTTAAACATTTTTTTTAAACAGATTTTTGACATCCACACAAACGTCGCTTCGGATAAAAGCATCTGCGAAATGAAAGTGTAGAATTATATTCAGATAAAGCAGTTAAATTCCATTTTAATACCGCTTTAATTTTTCTAAAATTAAACACAGTTAGTGGCAATTTACAGAAAAAGAACTTTAATGAGAATATCTATCTATCTATCTATAGTCTATCTATCTGTCTGTCTGTCTGTCTGTCTGTCTGTCTGTCTGTCTGTCTGTCTGTCTGTCTGTCTGTCTGTCTGTCTGTCTGTCTGTCTGTCTGTCTGTCTGTCTATCTATCTATCTATCTATCTATCTATCTATCTATCTATCTATCTATCTGGCGACAAAATGCAGTTCAATTGTTCCAAATTACTGTATTGTTATCAGATGTTTTTTTGCAGTATTTCTGTGGCACCTCAGCTGCTGCAATATTACTGTTTTCTCACACTTTTGTTTTTTCAGAGTGCTATAGTACCCAAAGAACTATTGTGGTTTTGGTTAGATGATGTGAGAAATGAGTTTGTTTACATTTATCCAATACCGCAATGATTCTCTATCCATCATCACGTTGCTTTTGTTCCTCAAACCTAACCACATGCAGGATCTGTAGTGTCACAGTCCAGGCAAAACAAATTAATCACATATATAAAGTTGATTTCAAGGAGACAGGGTCCCTCATATGCATAATAAATACTTAAATATGAATAAAATGCTTTTTGAAGTGCCACATTACTTGCACTGATACACATACACCTCTACCCCTTGATAGATCATCATTATAAAAGCAAACAAGGACGTGTTATAGCTCACCATTGCCAATTTTTTGACCATCAAAACTTGTGGACCTGAAAGCCTCCCATAAATGCAGGCTGGTATAAAACTGATGTCACTTAAAGCAGGATGTAGTAAAATGCCTCACCATCACACATTAGACTGATGAGAGACAAAGAGAACATCATTACCTCCCTGTACGTGCTATTTCACAGTAAAATTGAAAGATAATGAAAAACGTTTCCATTTCCCCAACCATTATTACGGTTTACTCTCTCAAACTACAACTGTTTAGCATTGTGTACTCATCAAACTGTTGGGCAACTTCCAGCATGTTGGTATTGCTGCTGTGTATGTTTTCTGCCATTTAATACCTTCAATTTCACATTTAAAAGTGCAGTAATATAGAACACAATGAAAGATTCTGTGCTTTTCAGTTCATTGTTGGAGGCAGTGGTTGATTCTGTACAGTTGCTCAGACTTCTAACCTAATAATTTGCACAGTGACGTGAAATCCAAGTGTTAATATATCTATAATTTCACTTTCAATGTAGTTTTTCATTGTTTCAATTATATATGACAGTGCTATTTAAATTAGCATCAGCCATATAATTACTATCACTCAGTATTTGTAAATGACACAGTCGGTCTAATTAAATTGAAGCTAAATGCATTAGTTTAATATGATTTAGCTGATTTATAATCACATTAATGACTGTGTAGGTGTAACTTTGAAGGCACTGGAAGTCTGGTGAAGAAGAAATCAATCATAAAAATGTCAGCGGAAGAAATACTTTATTGTGGTAGCTCACTACTAAGAACTTAATCAGATGTGTTTTTGTGTATGTGACTATTTCTGCAGTATAACTGCAGCTTCTGCTTTACATAGGTATTGTGTGTAAGCCAGCAGTCTGTTTTTGCCTACAGGCAGCTTAGCTCCCATTGTCATGTGGCTGGTATGTGAGTCAATGTTTGAGGCTGCTCAGGAGTTCAAGCTTGAAGAGCGCAATGGATTTTACCATCAACCAAACAGTGACTTTGAATTATGTTGGTGTTTTGGTTGCTGCTGCACAGTGCTCGCTATAAGCCGAGTGCTTCCTGTGATATTTGGATTTGTGTGGCTACACGAGTGGTCTCTTGAGTTTTTGGTGCGATGATTACAACACGTGTATACGCCTGTATGACAGTGTATGTATGTGCTGGCATGTGTTTGTGTGAACTCTGGACCACCAGCTCATTTCACACACAGGCAGACATCAAAGGCAGTTTGAATTAACCCTGCGTGTCGGGGCCGCTCTGCATGCCATCCGCAATTTCACATCTCTGCTGCTGCAGCAGCACCAAACTTACATACCCATTCATATTGAAATGAACAGATGGAGTTTTGCCATGCACCAAGTCGCCATCCTTCACTGAGAAAAGATAAAACTTCAAAAGAGCAGAGATACATTGGCATCTGTTTGCAGGTGGTGAGACTGTGTATTGTCGCCGCTCAAGTGAAGGTGTTGTGTGTCTCTGTGAAAGTGTGGGCAAAGTGCAGGTATCATGTTTTTCTTATTAAAGCAGGTCAATTGTGTTTCCATTACAGCCCTCTTGCAAAAGCTGGCTCCCTTTCTCCTTGATTAGACACTGCAGAAATGATGTCATGGTCACACACAGACACACACACACAGACGCACACAGGTACACACATCAAAGTGTACGCGGCTCACCTCTTTTAACTCACTTTTAAATCCATAACAGGAAGAAATGGCCTCGCCGCATTGTTTGCTTGTGTCCAAAATGTGTTTTTTGATTGTTTTGACTGGATAGCATTACCTCTGCCTTTGCCTCCAAACACTTATTTTCACATTTTCACCTCATCTTGGCAGCTAATTTAATTTTATATTGTATTTATCGATCTGGCCAACTTCAATTTCCTGCAGCAGCGTGATTCTGTTGCACGATGAAAGTGATAATGTAGATGAACAGGCGGCGATGGCGAAGATGGAAATGATGATGAAGAGTGTGATGATGATCATTCCTGCGGGTGATTGTGATTGCAGTGAGTTGTATGCTGATTAGAGTAGTCTCTGAAGATGGCGGGGGTCGCTGCAGTGTAGGTGAAGCCGTCAGCTACACTGTGTATTTTTAATATTCCTCAGCCATCAGTAGGCTGCCATGACAGCTATTCAGTAAACACATTCATATTTCATTAATCTGGCCTCTCCCCTCTCCTCCCTCTGATGGCCTCTTATTTTCTCCTCTAGAGGTTGTTCAGTAATCCACTGAGACCTTACCTCATCCTGCTGTGTCACCTGCACCCACACACACACTCTTGTGTAAAGTACCATCCAGGGATGTCTTCTCTCGTGGTTATCTGGCATACACTTACCGTGTCTATCACAGCTAAATTTAACGTTGTATAGGACCACTGTTGGTGAAGATACACCCACATACGTATGCAATCACTCCCACACATGTATTTATAGTGTTTAAGCACGCTCAAACACAAGTGTTCACACTAATGACACATGCTGACATGGAAATATATGCTAAATTACATAAAACAAAAGGGGAAAACGGTATGATAATAATTCCCAGCCCTTTAACATTGTATTGGTGGTGATGTTTTGTGTTTGTCATGTGTTAAATATGTGTGGGTATATTTTTCACATTCTCACCCACGCACTGTTTCACCCTTTGCTATTCAAGACAGAGCCACGCAAAAGAGCAACACAATGGATGAAATAGCATTACATAATTCTAGTAGGCCTGTGGGCGGCGCTCCAAGCGCAGACTGAATTGGGGTGTTTGAGCTTGACGGTTCATTCTTGACCTTGGAAACAGCAGTTGACAAAACAATCTGGAATCAAGGTCCATCTTGTTCCAGAGTTTCCGAGTGCATCAGCCGCCTCTTTATAGACTTAAAGAGGCAGAAAACCAATTCTGTGATGCTGTTAGTCACACTAGCAAATGCATTAAGTGACCTTGATTTTATATATGCACAAAGCTTTCCATTTCCTGTTTCTGTCCTTTCAACCTAATCTCAGCTGACGGTCTGCTTAGTCACCTAAGAGCGTAATTTTTAAGCAAGCACGGACGTCAAGCCCTAAATGTCACTACAATAGACCTTTTTACAGTAGACATTTTGATTTGTTCACACGTTAGTTACAACAAAGGTAGTTCTGCTCTGTTTTGACAGTGAACCAGCATGCACGTACTCAGGTAAATAGAATTCACTCGTTGCTCTTTTTATTATTTCCATCAGTTCTTTTCCATGTAATGTCAAAAAGCCTTTGATGGGGAAAAAGCCTGTAATGGAAAGACTGAACAGCTCCAGCTTGGTGACATCTGAACAAATTCCATCTGCTGATGACGACAACTTTGACCTCTTATAGAGCTGAAAAAGACTGTGATGTGGTTGAAAGCACTGACACATGCTAGAACTGGATGTGGACCTCAAGATTGATTTAAAAACTGATTTAGGGAAGTTTAAAGGAGAGGGATTCTAAAACTTTGAACACATGAGCTTGTCTCCATTCCAGCTGCTTCTAAGTTTAGACACATCCTTTGGTAGACAGCAACAGCGTGGAACCGTTTTCTTTCATCTTTACGTGACTGTTCGGACTTTTCGGCAGCGTCTTCGTCATGTCAAGAAACCACTTCTTAGATAAACACTTCCTGTGCTGCTGGAATGGTGACAAAATAAAAGGCTGTAACATTAAAAATGCGCCTTCAAAATAAAAGCATGGAGGGAACGGTTATTTTAACACTAGCAAAACAAAGGTTTGCCAAAAGTGATGAACTGATCAACAGACCTTTATAAGAGTAATTTACACACAATTCGGTATCCATACATAACATGTATATGCATAACACATGGCTGTGCTCAGCACAAGGTCATTTATTATTAAAGATTTCATCCTTGGGAAATGATACGTCAACTGAGCAGCCTTGGCGGAGTACTGCGCTCTGAGTGCTTTTCTAGTTTTGATATCTGAAGCAGGGCATGACCTAACACACGACCTGCTACTCAAAGTAGGTTTGCACCCTAGTTGCACCCTCCTTTCAAATGTCATTCATCAGTTACACAGCCTCGTGTGTTGTTGTGCTGTTTTTTCTTTTGGTTTTTTTTTGTTTTTTTTTCTAAAATGATGCAGAAAGCTATTATAGCTTTGCAGAGTTAATTTCAGGCTGATTTCTGGTGTAATTTATTTCTGCATGCCAATAAAATGGTAATGGGTCATTGCTTATAGGGTGGCATTTTAGTTCAGGTCTGTCCCATGGTTCTTGTACGGTAGTGAAACGAGCATTTGTCCCTGTTCATAATGAAGGCTTGTTGTAAATTTTCCTCATATGAATTATTCAGTTGCACTCAGCTGAACTGATCTAGGTGCATTTGTAGATTGCATGTGTGTGCGTGTGTGTGTGTGTGTTTGTAGCTGCTCCAGATAAAGATGACGTTACTGGTCTGCAGAGCGAGAAAAGGGATAAAGCTGTTTGTATTGGAAAGGATTTAGCGTCAAATGAGGAGGATAAATAGTCCATCCAGGACTGATTGAGCCTCATAATATAATACGGACGCAAGGATGCAAGAGCGTAGTGAGACATGTGTGTGTATGTGTGCGCCTGTGTGGAGCTTAGATTTATGTTTGTGTACATGAGGAAAGAATCAGTTAGAGCCACATCATAGGGAAATAGACATAAAGTGTGAATGTCGACAGTAAAATCCCTTTTTGTTCACCAGTGTGGTGTATTCGTGGCGCTGGAGGTGTGTATTGGTGTTTTGGGAGCTGGGAACAGCCTTGTCTGCCAGTGATAGAACCGCTGCACGGCCTCCAGGGTCTGTAATGTTAAATTCACTGTTAAATGTGTGGAGTTGTGAAGCATTCTGCTGGGACTCCTCTCAGCACCTCAGCTCCACCAGCAAGACCATTGGACATGAGCTAATGACACACAGACACGCGAGCTGCACAGTGACTCCATGGATCGCACTCATTTTAAGGTTTAGTCACTCTTATTTTAACCCAAACCATCTCTACACGTGTCTGCTTTCAAACTGGCTGTTCTTCACTGCTTCTATGGCCCTTTTATGCCATTTAAGATACAGCCGACTATTGTCTCGAAAGGCATGAGTCTAACACAGCCAGAGTCTCTGTATCAAGTGGACTGCTGCACTCAAATTAGCAGCTTTTAGTCACAGCTTCTCTGTGTGACTCAACTCTACAGTCTCTGTGTGAGTTGATAGCCAAGACTGAGGTCAACGGTGCATTTCTCTCTTAGTGTAAACGGCATACTTTAATATAACTCTCACTGCTGCTGGAAAGCATCAGTTCATCAGCAGACAGTTTTTAGTTGTTTGTAGCTTTTTTTTTTGCTTTGTTCAGACCATGAGAAATCCATTTATTAGGCCACAACACAGTCTATATATACGCTTTAAAAATCCAAGTAGGGTTGGCAGTAATGCAAGTGCCTGCACAAATACATGAAAATGGCCACTGTTGCAGTTAATGAGCGCTTTACAGCTAAACAATGGTTCAGTTCAGCAACAGATTCAGAGCAGGCACACCCTAAACAGTAGCTATTAGCTGTGTATTAAAGTCTCTATGACGTTACTCATTGAAGCTCGGTGGAGTGACTCCAGCCATCACCGTCCCTAAGTTCCAGCTAATACAAAAATGAGCACCCACCTATCTATAGAATGGTCACGGCCTTAATTATTTATAAATTTAAGCTACATAAAAATGTACCCCTGTGCAATTAACTTGAATGGGAAAGTAAACAATGGACACCGTTACATTTTTTGTACTGGGCTGTAAACATGCTTATTTCTGTTGTAAATTTAGACATTTTAACATGGGAGACTATCGGGATTGACTCACTTTTGGATCCAGCTTCAAGTGGCCATTTGAGGAACTGTATTTTTGAATTGAGTCTGTTTTTCATCCCCAAAGGTTGCTGCCTGCCTCCAACACTGTAAGAACTGTTGCCATAACAACAACAAGCCACATAATGGAATAAAAAGAGATAGTCACCATACAAAACCTGTAGCAGTGCATCTCAAGCATGAATGCTCAACTTTATCGGTAAATGGCTTCAGAAAATTACAATTTAACGCTGGCTCTGAAAAATGTTTTGTTAGCTTCACAAGTTTCCCCTATTAGTAATTGTTTGTCTATAAATAGTAACTACTGCTGGTGTCTTGAGTCACTGACAGTTCGAGATGAAATGATTAGTCAATTAATCAATTGGTCTATCACTAAAAGAATTCTGTTTTTGGTTAATGATTTATTATGTTATTTATTCCATTATATATAAAGCAGCAGAATCTCCTGACAAAGCAAAAGTAAGCTGCAAGGTTTTTCACTATCTCCATTGAGGCCAATGATGAATAACCACAGTCAACCTTAGATATAGATTAAACTTATAGTAAATGAAACAGGCAGGCAGTCAAAAGGACATGCAAAAGAGATACTAATATACTTCTCAGTTGTGTGCTCTTGTTATAATGAAGCCACAGAGATGTTGTTGAAATCGTTTTAAGTGCAAATTAGCCAAGAAGCAGGGACCAATTGAAACATGGAACTGGTTCATATTAACTCGGTCATCATTGTGTTTAAATGACCACATTCTGCTCTCCATTATCCTGCAGTGTGGGAGAAAAGATCTAATACAGAAGGAAAAAAATATGCAACTCGGGTATAAGAATCTTGGTCAGACTCTTGTGTCTGCCTTTTTTCCTCAGAGATATAAAGAAGCCAAAGTGACAGACCCACTAAAGTGGAAATTGAAACTTACAGCTTGAAGAATGAGCAAGCATTTTATGAAACATTTTCCTTTGTACTATAGCTTTGCAAATTCGTGCGCCGAAGCGTAAACTTTTCTGGCTCTAAAGAGGATCATTCTTTTCAGCCATCAGTCAGGCTGGTTCACAGTCCCACTGCCTCAAATATATCTGACGCACACAAACACTCGAGCGTATATGAGACGTAAATGGTGGAACAGTGACATCTTTCATCTGTAGATCTCTACAGCTCTGTGGCGGTTTGTACAGGCCGGAACAGGATTCTATAAAAACGCGTAATATAGATAACTTCACTGAAACTAAGGTAAATTTTTGGGAAATATTGTCTTTAACATTTATGCTGTTGCAGGGATATTTCTTCTAGGATTGTGGGTGACTTACCCTTTAAAATAAGTTTTGACTTTTGCCTAACTTTGCACGCTACAGGTCATGTTTATGTACGTTGCTTTAGCATAGTTATTTATTAAAATTACCCTTAAAATGATCTTCTACTAAGGACTAAAGGACCTTTTGTCAACCTGTGGATTATTTTCACGTCCTGATTTAGTTAATCCTAAATATCCTGAGATGTCACCCTCGGTTTTGTGAAAAATGTTTTGATGGCTTCAGTGTTGTAGCAGTGTTTTACAGTGAAATTAAAGGACTGACATAGTTATAGAACCATATGCTCATTACTCAGGGTCTTAGCCTTGATTCTGAGAGGTTGAGTTAATTGTGTTTTTGTTTGGTTTTTACGAGTACAAAGCAGTTGTTAGGACACAGCGTGTGTGTCTGTGTTGTATGATAACATAGTAAGCAAGGCCCTGCATTGATCTCTATTTTAATAGTGTGTTTGTAGAGCTTTTCAAAGAGCAGCCCGCATGTTCAAGGCATTGATTGTTGCACATTCACATGCTTTGTACAAATGCTGATCGACAGCTCTTTCTTGAGTGTTGTCTTCGTTTATGCCACGCAACTTTGGAGGATTGAAGCCGTCTCTCTGCCTCTCTGTATTTGTTGTTCTAAACTGTCTCTCATGAAAACTGAGTTTCTGCTGAAAAGAATATGGCGGGTAATGTTGCCGTATAAAACGAGAGGTTTTTAATGTAGTGTCAGAATTGTCAGGCTAACAAAAGGAAGTTAAAAGCTTGAGATGTTCCCTCACAATGGCTTTAAGAGTCATATAGGTGCTGAATTACATTATGTTTTCTGAGGTTCATTGGATTCACTGAGGAATTTGAATAAATGATCAATGCCTACTTTAATACTAGTTTGAGCCCTCAGTAAATCTCCTTTATGTTTGGTCTTCTGTGTTGTATAATTAGTTTTATATTAACCTCTGAACCCACAGTCACATTTTTTCACCTCAATATAGCACAACTGTGACTAAAAGTAGAGATCACTCAAAAATGTCTTTCACACAGTATGACAAAGTTATAATGACAAAAATCATTTTAAAGTTTAAAGTTTTAAAATGAGAACTGTAGAATAAAATTATTTTGACAAACTGTCATAATTTTAAGCTTAGCTTTGGAACTGAATTCTACACACAATTAGTTCAAGGAGCGTTGGAAATTTGAAAATCTAATAACATATTCAGTTTTTACAGTTTCTGGCTCTGCTAAATGGTCCCATTTATTTTATTAAAGATAACTTTAGCTTTCAATTGTGCCGGTGGGATTTGAGCATTACAGGGTTAAATCCACAATTATGTTATTATACATTTGAAAATATAGATATGCTGTCACCAGTTGACAAGGTTCACTAAGTAAAGCTAAACTTAGGACTCATTAAATCTTTTACAGATAGGGGTGCTGTGTAGACAGGGAGAAACGAAGACGTCTTTGCAAAATTTAAAAGCACATTTGACTGAAACACTGGAGTAGGTCCTGGAAGGAGGAGATCATTATTAACTATTCAACAACACAGAGAGCTCAATTACACACTTCATAAAACAGGTAAACAGCCAACGTAAGTACTCGCCCACTGTAATCGGTTACAATCTGTTTTATTGGAAAGTAGCTGAGGACAATCGTGCCATTTCCAGCCCTTTCTGAAGAACGTTAAAATAGATGTTACATTAGGATGTGCTCTACATATACTGCTCCATTCTTCAGCTCCTCAGGTGGTGCTAATGCACCTATAAACTGATATGGAAAGAAATAAATAGATTTAAGTGATAGATGCCATTCTCTGCGAGAGTAACAGTAACAGTTTTGCTTCCCATATTATAGCTGGTGTTAAATGACACTTTGTATAATTGGTGCTGTCAGGTGTTCAAATGGTGGTTAGCACTCTCACCTCGGAGCAACAACAATCTGAGTTTGAAGCTGCCAGCTTGCTTGCATGTTTTCTTCAGGTGCTCAGGCCTCCTGCTCTCCAAAGACATCATGTTGGGCTAATCAGTGATTCTGCCCATGTGAGTGAGAGTAGTCGTCCATCTCTCTCTTTTAGTGCGGAGAAGCGGGTATAGATGATGATACATGTTTTAAAATTAGTGTATGGAAGCTGAAAAAAGTTGCTATATTAGCATTAAGTCACTGCACTGATTTATTTCAATCTCTTTCATGAGTAATTAGCGTTTCTTTGATAAATCTGGTTCTGCTCGTAGGATGTTAAATTAAAATGGTTTGAAGCTGCATTTTAGTAGTTTTCTGATTTCTCTGCTACATGACTTCGATGAGCACTCATTCAGAGATTCTACATTTTTCAACATGAAAACTATTGCTCAATATTGTGTTTTTCATTTTATTTTTTTTTGTGTGTGTGTTTGAATATTTAGTTTTTCCTCCCTAGGTGTTGCAGGTTGTTGATTGGACATAAAGTGCATTTTGGAAATAGGTTCCATCAACAATGATGTTGCGAACGCTTTTTATTTGTGGCCACCATTTTGTCCTCCAGTGCTGAGGACCTAAAATGTTGTTGCATTTTAATAGGTTGTCAGTCAAGCATGATTTTGGAATGTGTTTTGTCTCGCGGAGGCTGTGGATGTTTTCAGTAATGAACTTGATCCATGTGATGCTTTTGTTGATCTCAGATTTTGTACTTGCAGGTTTAATGGATGTATAATTGCTTGTGTTATGAATAATCAGATCGACATGCAAAGAGGAGTGAAATTGCGGGCTTTCAGCAGTCAAACAACGTGCCGGTTCTGATGAGAGGGATCAGACCCGGTTATGTGGAAAGCAGCGACTGAGAGACATCAAAGCACACAGGTCGGGAGTTTGCTCTCATTTGATTTGTAATCTCACAGGACTTTTTACTTCTGACCTGGAGTGTGACATGTTGGACACAGCTATTGTGTCAAATATTTGAATATTGAAGTCAAACTCATGGACTGTGATCAGTCTTGGGTGGTCAAAAGCTGAAGCTGAAAAGTAACCCTAAATAATTTGTTCATCCCAAAAGTGTTCTAAGCTCATTGAATACATTTGGGGTTAACAATGTGTAGGTATGTGCTAATCATGTGTATAAAAATTTAGGAGGTTACAGAGTTCCTCATCAGTTTGGTCACCAAGTGGGGGTCCTAATTCCTATCACCCATACGTTCTTAATACTTCCTGCAACAGAATAAATTGAAACCTTTGTTTTGATGTCAGTATCCACCTGGAGTCTGCTTCAGAACATCAGAGATGTTACGTATCAGATCAGATTTGTATCTTAAAATGCATAATTTCATTTGCTCTTTCTGCTGTTAGATAAATTGTTTCTTGCTGTTTCTGTAAGATTGCAGATTATGGGAATGAAAACTATCAAAAAGGGACATATGCTTGAACTGAATATTGATTTGAAACAGTAGTAGATCTTACACAAAAAAAGACAATACAGAGATAATTTTGTAATCACTACATTTCTCACTGAAATTGATTTTAGATGTTCTGTTATGATTCTCAAACAGGTTTGAAACTAAATAAGTTTCTCACAAAACTGAATGCTCAATAAGCCCTACAGAGTTTTGCTTTTCTGAAAGTATCTCAAAGCTCCAGTCGGGTCAGACTAAGCCTCTGCACACCGGATATTATATTTACTATTTACCCTTCTCCATATGTTTTAGTTTGTGATATGTTAAGATGTTATTTCTTTTATTTTATCCTAAAAACTCAGACACAACAGATTCCACACAATGGACAAGCTAAGAAAAAGATCATTTTTTCAATTGATTGTGTATTAATTAGCTTCTGCAGGAATCCAGTGTTGACGAATCAGTGAATTACCCCAGAAACGGTTTATCAGACATGAACATAAAAATAGTTTTGAGTATTTTGGTATATCATCAGTGAGCTGGTTGTTTTAATTGTTGAAATGTCTGGAAAATAAGAGATCACATGTAGCTCATGTTTGTACATGCCATGGGTGGCCTTTCAACAAAACAGGACATTGAAGGTGTTTTTTTATTTGTAATTGTTTACTTTAAAAAAAATGTGGTTGATTTAAATATTTGAAGATGTGCTATACACTGATCAGATGCAATGTTAAAGCCACCAGTTTGATATTGTGTCGCTCCCATCTGTGATGCTATAATACAGCTCTGAACCATTAGAGCATGAACCTGAGATCTGGTTGTTGTGTTCCTCAAGCCTCTCCTGAGCAGTTTTTTTGGTGCTGTTGTTGGAGGCTGCTGCTTTTACGGACTTTCGTTGCCATCAGGGAGCTTGCTTGGTGTGAAACATGACTGCCAGGGCCCAGAATTTTCCCAGCAGAACATTGCATTGTAACAGCATGTTCCAAGTCATACACTTCACCTGTCAGCGGTTTTAATGTTGTGCCTGATTGGTGTATATTTATCAGGTGAAAAGTGTATTTTCTGCCCATGTACGGGTGATGCTGCGGTAAAGCTCTGCGTTATTTTAAGGCTATAGCTGCTGTTGAGAGGTGCTGGTGGAATGGTTAAGGCCTGGCTCTCTTCTGTAGTGCAGAGTGGGTAGGCATTAATCTGGCCCAGCTGGACAGAAGGAAATTAATGATCATTTACACTGACGACATAATCAGGCTTCACGCTGTCCTCCGATACTAAATTGCTTCTTTTGTTCCACAAGATCTCCGTCTTTCTCTCTCCATCTCTCTCTGTCAGTGTCTTTCTCTTTCTCTCTCGCTCTCAACTCCTTTTTTTTCTTTTTTTTTCCCAGGTTGTTCTCTGTTATCGGTCATTAAGTGCTACGTTTCCATGGAAACAGCCAGTTTGGCAGGAATTGGCATGCTGTAAAAGCGACCCTGTGATGTTCAATATGGAGAACTATCTGCCTTCCGCTGAGAGCTTGTCCGGTTTAGTGTGTCGCTGCAAACCCGTTCAGGGCTGCTAGTTGAGCTGCAGAGCTTGGACTTTTGGAGTGAAAGAAAAGGGATGGACGCGACTCTGGCATGTCGCAGCAGGTGTAGATATGGAAGGTTGTTAAGAGTGCACCCTCACCCTTACAAAGGCATACACATGGCAGGCGTCCCCACTCCTTATCTCTCAAGCGGGGTTTGTGTAGTTGTTCCCCTAATGCCGTCACTTCTAAGAGCACTGACCCTGTTGGCAGGTTACATGGGGGCTGTCTGTGTGTAATTAGGCTGTGCTCTGTGTGTAATGACTTAGCCGCTCTCTATCAGGCCCAGCAGACAGCCGCCGTTAGCGTCACAGTAGTGCAGGGAGGAGGTTCGGCCATTACCAAGGGCAAGCCTATAGGATGCTTCAGCAGCCTTGCCTCTCAGAGGGGAGGTTAAATTGAGTTCCTGAGTCAGTGAAAATCCCACTATCGCTTATCGAAAGGCAAGAGGGTTAAATATTCAGTCTGGGAGGTTTGAAATGTAATCTGCACTGTGAGTTTAAATTGTCTTTGGATTCCTCCCTCTCCGCTCCGTTCTGCCTGTGGTAAGACGGAGATAAGTGGGCCAGAACAAAATGGCTGTCATAGTGACTGTCACTCAGGTGTGTGCTGGGCCTGCAGAGACGGACATGCTTGCCAGCCGCTGTGTTCCACTGGAGTCCTGCTTTCAAAAAAATGTTATCGCCGATATAAATTTGGTAGCTACTTCAAAGCCAACATCTAGAGACTGTGTGTTTCTACTTAAGCTCATTGAAAAAAAACAAAAACAAAACAAAAAACACATTAATCATCATGTTTAACCAAAAACAATATCACTCAAAGCATGAAATTCTCCAAACAGATGAGATACATCCATTAGTTCCTGGCAAACTTTTCTGTTTTTTTATTTCAAAAGGCTTTTTATACAAGTTGAAGTGTGCCAGATTGCTGCTTGAATTAGGCAGATGAATTTCAGGCGGGTGAGTGGATGGACAGTTAATTTTAAGGCTGCTGGTTCGATTCCCTGCCTTCCCCCAGGCCGAAGCAGAACACTCACGACACTTCAGATTGCCCCTCACGCTTAATTATTCAAGTAAAAAAACACAACAATATGAGCTGGTTTAGACCAAGATGTTGTTGCCAAATGTAATTTAGAATTACGCTGACTACAGCGACGTCTTGAGAAAAGTTTCTTGGATTGAAACCACTTTGGAACTATCGGCCTCCATTAGCAGATTTTCATTGGTAACATTAGCCTGACTCAGTAATTCACAAAATTAACTCCAAGATGAAGATGTTTCTTTTTTTTTTCCTGTGTTGAACTGCGTCACATATCATCTGTATGTTACCATAATGCTCCACTGCTGTGCGTCCTCACTATAATATTTTCAGCTGCTTAAATTATATAATAACACCTCATTGACCTCAGCCTCTGTAATACCTCTATGAAGACTCAACTCCAAATTACAGCTGATCCACGCTCGGCGGTCTCTGGCTCTGCGAGTTGCTTGCTCTTAGCACATTTATTAATTTCATCTTTACTAATGTTTTACAAGAGAGAACTTAACAGGGGAGATTTTAGTTAACTTGTCTTATTTACAGAGTTGCAGAGTTGACAGGAGCAGTAAGGCTGCAAGGGAGACAGTCATTTTTTTAACACACATAGTCCAGCAGAGAGGAAACAGGAAGACAAAAAGACTTTAGGTTAAAGTGGAGTTGCTACAGCTTGGCAGAGGTGGTCAGAGATGTGCAGAGCAGCAGATTCTGCAGCATGGGACAGATTTGGCCTCAGCGTAAAAGATGATGTGAGGATGTGAGCTGCAAAGAGGGACAGACAGATGGCGTGAAAGAGCAGCGGTGCCTTTACTTTCAGGCACAGATGACCTAAAACTAACATTAGCACGAGCAGCGAACTGCAAACCCAAAATAATACAATTGGAGATGGATTATTTAAAAACATAATGAGCCAGAATCGCTGCCTTCGCTTTAATGTTAGAGTGCAAAATTCACTTTTGCACTGAAAACAGGATGAGGCGGCGTTAAGCCAATCGATCGACTGAAGCAAGTGGAGCGTGCAGTGCGACTGATGGACAGGTGCCAGGCTTCATCAGTGGCGTGGAAGTGGCGCAGTAATTAGTCAAATGAGGAGGAAGTGGAGAAGACGCTACAGTGAGAGAAACCCCCTGGGGCTCTGTCTCCTCAGCAGGAGGACCGCCGTGGCCCACTCACACATGAAGAAACACAGTCATGCAAACACAAATTCAAGCACATTCCAAAATATAATGTGCACAGTTTCGCACGTTAAATTAATTCTTCTCAATAGAGAAACAAGGAAACACACATGCCCCGAGAAATAACGCGCATGCCAACACACACACACACACACACACACACACACACACACACTGATGCTGCGCTCACACAGACACACACTCATCACACGTTACTTTGATACTGCTGTGAGTTAATGCGATGGGATGGGAGATGGAATTTGGATGATTGTATGTTTAATATACAGCCGCCCCTGACAGAGACATTACTGTGACAAAATGCAGGCAGTTTTAGTGCTACACGAAGTATTGAATAGTGTGTGTGGAGGGGGAGGCAGGGAGTGGGGTTTGCGGAAGTCACGGAAATAAGAAAAATTGTGGATGGAAGAATTATAGGGAGGATATTTTTGTGGCTGTCTGTTTGAGAGAGAAAAAACACGTGGATGGGAAAAACAATTCCCTACCATCAGCAAGTTAATAAAAAGGCTGCAGTTTATCTCTGTCTAAAAGACAAATACCCTGACTGAGGGAGGATGGAAGGGAGGCGAGGAGCAGTGGGAGGGGGGAGGCTGCCCCACATTTACCTTCGTCCTTCCTCGCTCCCAACAAGTCACTTCCTATGAATCCCTCTGTCTGATTGTTGCCAACCGGCTGGCTGCTTTTCAGCGAGCCGGTCCTGTTGAAATCCGCGATCACACACCACTTCTGCATGACCCTTTGGTTGTGCTGACAGGGCTAATTAATGAATAGATACAAAACCGGGCAGTTAAGAGATCGCTGTGGGCTCCATCTGTCCAGCTGGTCATGTTTGCCTGTTGGTTTGCACCGTCTGTGGCTTGGCATAGTGAATATCCCCCTCTCATACTGTCATATTGGCATGCTGTACGCGTTTAGAGAGTCCGATTCTTTTTTATCTGCTTATTTGGGAGCAGAAAGGGATCAATTATGATGTGAGACACTGACTTCGAAGTCTGTTTTAGTAAGACCTTGATTGTCTCTTGGCCGGTTAAGCTGGACTGCAATGATGAGGAGTTATGGCCCAGAGATTTGAATCACTAAAACGGGAATTACAACCGCTTTTAGGGGCCTCTAGATCTTGTAAAATGTGACACAAGTAAGCTCGGGTTGAAGATGATAATTGCATCACTCAGCGTGCTAGTAAGATGCAATGAAGCAATAAAGACAGCAAGTTTAAATACACTGAGGACATGTGAATGAGACTGTACAGCACCTGCAGGTGAATAGGCTATTTCAGCATGGAGATTAGACAAGGCTGAGCATATGCAAAGTCCTGTCTCTGTGGGCGGTTTGTTCATGTGTATGTGGCTGTGGTTTTGTTCACGTGAATAATGTTGCTCTTTGTTTTGACCTGTTTGTATCGCTGGTTGACAATCCCTGTGATAATGCTACAGAAGCCAGCCCACCCTGCCCCTCTCCATTTCCTCTTCCAGTTTCCTTCTCTGTCTAAGCTCAAACTCTCCCCATGGGGTCCATGTAAATATTTAGCTCAGCCTTTGTTTCCTATGATGGGAGCCTGGTTGCAGTCTGCTCAGAATTACTTTGCGTTGGCACCAGCACCCCATGTTGCCTCGGAAGCTGCCGCTGCTGCTGAAATGTCTGTTTCTTTTGCGTGTTACCCCATATGTCTACAGGATCTGGCTGCGTCATGTTCTGGCTGAGCTCTGGCTCACTTGCGCCTCTGTCGCTGTTTTAACGCCCACTGGAAACATTTCAGGAGCACAGCGGCTGTTCGTCAGCAGCCACATTTCGAATACAGTTCAGCGCTGTTTGCCAACATTTTTTGTGTTTTACAGCATACTGAAAGCACATTTATGGCTTGTTTAGTAGCTTTGTGTTTGTAGGTACTTGAATATGACAACCCTTTAATGTGTTCCCTTTATCACTAATTTTAAATGTCAATATGGCTGATGTTACAGCACAGATGTTCTCTGCAGCATGCATTTTTGGCCATTTTGTCAGCTGGTGCAGTCATGACCCATGATCACAACGTCACAGCAGCTCCACAATTTATATGCAAACAGAAAACTATGTAAATGACAACAACTATATTGTAACCTCGGCTGCATTAAAACACAATGAGGTGACCAGAGAGAGCAGGACAGACCAGGTCTTGCTGTTCTTGTGCTGTACTGAAGAGTCAAGACTTTATGACCACCCATGCCTAATACACTGTTGGTCCTTTGGGTGCCACCAAAACATCTCTGAACTGATGTATGTATAGATTCTACAAACTCAGGTTCCTTTTCTGACTTTAAGTTATTAAGAGCAGATCCTTTAAATCCTGGAAGTTGTGAGTCAGAAATGCCATAGATGACTTTTGCTTCAGAACATTGTCGTTAGATACTCACAGCTGATTGGGCAACTCTGTCTCCACAAGATTACGCTCCAATACAACTTAGCTGCGTTTTTAATGACGTTTTGAGAGAATTTTAATTTCAGACAAACACATTTTTCCTCCTTTGGCGTTGCAAGAGAGCTGCTGCTTTGATAGAGTCATAAAATCCATTTAAGGGGGACAGGAGTGGAGCATGAAGGCAGAAACAGGACTCTGGAAAGCAGTAAAATAAATAAAGATATGCCGAATAGAAACATATTTATCATATGTGCAACCGAGATACAGACTAAAAAGAGAAAAAGCTGTAAAAATGAGTAATAATCAACGTGTCTTCTTTGGTCCTTTGGTCACATTAGCTGTGGTAGAGTGCAAACTTCACTAAATCCAGTAAAGATCATGACAGAGGTGGTAATGTTAGTCTAACTCAGATAGCATTTGGGTACAGAGCTGTGCTGTCACCACAACAAGTAAGTACCTGAGGATATGCTTCACCAAAAACCCTTTAAATGTCCTAAATAGCTCTGAGCAGAGCACCATGTTTGACATGAGGAGAAATCCAAAGTTTGACAGACTGTCATGTCCACTCAGATCAGTTACAGTTGCTAAGCTGTGATCGGACCATCAGTGTCCTGTTACATTTACAGTAAATGAAAAGAAATTCAGCAGCAAACCGCAAGTTTTAAGTCCTTCAAAGCTCCTTCATATGGTATTATTGTCATGTACAGCTAAAACAAGTTATCGTGCAATAAAATTATTAGTTCTTTGTGTCTGTACTTAGTGCTGTGAATAACCTATTATAGAATGTGGAATGATTTCTGAAATGACTTTGTTGTGCAGTAGATTTATTTGTTTGTTATGATGCAGTGCCTTGCTCTGATATACAGTCAGCAGGAGTATATGTCATCGAAGCAGGTGGCAGATTAACTGTAACATGTTGTCCATTACTGACACACTCATCTGTCTCGTTTTCTTTGGAACAGAAAACCTGAGAAACCGGCTTGACAGAATCAGTCAGTGCCTCTGCCTTTTCTGCGTCTGACTGGACTCCTCTGGAGGTTTCCAGTCCTATTGAACTATGAGAGGCTTCTGGTGTGTTGTGTCTTATCGAGCTCCTCTGAGGGGCTGCTGCTCCCTATGTGTTCTCTTTTATTGAACTCTTCCCGGGGCCCGTGGAAGCTGGGTCCGCTCGGCAGAGCCCACTAATATTCCTTAATGATGTGGCATCTGTCTCTGTCAACTTCTGCGTTGCTGCAGCCAGACATGGCCTATTGTGGCTGACTTCACAGAGAGATAAGCAGTCCTCTCCCTTAGACACAGGCGAAGGGACAATAACATCAACACTACCAAAGAACATCAGTGCTACCAGTGAACATAGCAGAAAAAGTCAACAAAACAAGTCTTTATACAAAATGGCAGAGGCAGACAGAAATCTTTTTTCATTTGTTATCATTTTTACGCTTTTGACTTTCCTCTGCTGTGTTGATGACAGGAGGAACATTTTGAAAAATCCAAGGTTTGAGCGATAACACGAGCTGGTATTGAAATTTTATGCAGCATTAACAAGATTTTTTTTCCTTTTTTACAATGTTACTGCGGCTGAGGAGTACGGCAATTGACTTGCAAAGCAGTGGACTTGTTTGATGAATATTTGGAGCCAGCTGAATCTGCATACCACTTTTTAACAGTAATTTTCTGGAGTCTCGCCACCCTCTGTCTTTCCATCTGCGTGTTTACAGTGACGCTCAGGGCTTGGCACGCTTGAACCAGCCATCATAGCTAATGATGAGAAAGTGAGTGTGTGTGACGTGTACGAGCCGAACAGAGGGTGTGAATGTGAGCTTGTGCACACGTTTGCATGTCGCGCTTTGTGTGTGATTTTTTTTTTTGTGTGTGTGCTTGACTGTTGTGACTGCCAGAGAAAGCATATTGGTGGCGATTGGCATAGTCGCTTCTGTGGCATCCTGTGTGAGCGCTAGCAGCAGAAGGTTTGATTGGCCGTCGGTGGCGTTCTGCAGAGCCACCTCTCCTCTTTTCCTGTGAGAATGACAGGCCTACACAGAAAGCTGTCTAGGCATCACAGCTTTGAGCCAACAGCATAACTGATCAACACTGCTAATTTGCTCCGCAGCCTTTCCAATCCGTGAGTTCTCATTCCTCTTTACAGAAAAGGATGGGCACCACTTAACAGTCACATCCACGTTTTTTTTCAGTTTGGAGTGTGTTGCTTTTTATATTGTAAAATGCTGCTTGGAGCTAATGTGTCTGTGTAATGTAAATGGGACTTAACAGTACCCCTAATCTTTTTGTGGTGGAAAAAAAAAACATCAATCATCACCATACTTTAAAGTAAATAAATGAATACATTAGTGGATGTTTGTTCCTTTTAAAATAGCTTTGCAAGCTCATATTGTGGCATTCAGCAGCAGAAACAGTAGCTGTAAGGAAATATTATTCACTCAATGACTGTACAAATAAAACACACAAGTTTTTCCAGGCATATATTGATATATTGCATTTTTTCCTCTAGTACATACATTTTACACAGTCATTGCTATTTTTTTGTTGTAAAATTTTATATACAAAACATATTAGTTTATAAAATATTACGATGTTTAGATCCATAAAAACAACTGAAATTTGCTCTGCCTCAACCAAGTAGGGTCTTTTTTTATAAGCATTGTTTTATCTTCTCATACTACAACCACATTTTGTTGCGATGGCCTTTGATTTTTCTTTATTTTTAGTTGTCATTGTGTGATTTTTCAGTGTTTTTAGGTAAATTATCTCAATATTTCTTCCACCACAATTTTTTTTTTGACTTTGTGTGTTTTGCAAAATATGTTCAATTCACATCAACATGACAACAGAAAAAATTTATTTTACATTTTTATTACCAATAAGCATATGTTTTTGGGGGTTATTGTGGTTATTATTACGTTTTTTGCAATTTTTACAGAGCTCTGATATTTCTGCAGTTTATATTTTTTACAAGTATCTGCAAGTGGCTTGGCACGGCTCAAACGCTGCATATGATTATCAGTAAAGTCGCCTGCCACGGTGCTTGGTTTTTCTCCTGTAGCTGCCCCATTACCTGAGTGAGTCAAGCTCTAAAGCCCTCAGATATAATTTCAGGCAGGCTGACGTGCTTATGGCCCTTCAGCGATGATGGTCACTCATCTCCAACCTCTAGCTAAAGGGGATTTAAAGCTCCTCAGACCTATCATGTCCAGCATTACCATGTGCTGTCAGTCTTTGCCCAGCGCTCCTCAACTTAGATTCTCATTGGATGGCTGGAGCTTGGTGTGGTTGACAGTGCAGTTCCTACAATGGACAGGAGCCTCATCTAGCTGTAACAGGAGCTTGTAATGGCCGACCTGTCAGGAAGATGAGCCGCATACAGTCCTATCTTTATTTGTAGTTTATTTGTAATTTTATTTATTAGGAGAGTCATGAAGCGGATAGAAGAAGCTTTCGTCAGGAATGCATCTATAGTAGCTCACATGCAAAATGACAGAGAAACTGATACCAGTGGTGTTTATGCAGCAGCACATGATAAACAATAGACATGTGACACTGGAGAAGAGAACACAGTGTAGGTGGATACAGTACACTGGTGTCATGCCCATTTACTCTGAGGTAGCTCTCACCAGCTCACGTATATTAAACTGATACATCATCTGACTTATGTAAATATGGTGGACAAGATTGTCCTCATTATCACTGAAAAACTTTAAATCATGAACTAAAATCTTATTATGTTCACATATTTAAAATAGGACACTGTGTCAGATGTTGGTCACATGAAATGTGACTCATTTAGAAATATGAACTATCAACATTATGTCAATATACAAATTTTGGCACAAAGATGCATTAAAGACGAGAAGTTTTCTGTTCTCTGGCAAGCAGCAGAGCGGATTATAGGCAACAGAATCCATACAGTGTGTGAGTTTAGTGGTTATCCTGCTTTTATTTTGCTAACTGGTGTTTTAGCAGCTAATTTTCCTACATTTTGGAACAGAATGGCAGTAGTTGCCTTTTTTTCTCAATGGTTTGCAGACTCTTTGAGGAGGTAATTAAGCAGTGCATGTTCCAATGAGGCCGTTTGATGAGTACAGTAGCAGCAAAGACTGCACAGTTCTGCAGCACACTTAGAATCATTTTAAATCCCTGAATGATGGAAGTTACATTAGAGAAGAACTTTGCGCTACGGAAGACTTCCTGAGCTCTCTGACCTCACTGTATGCTACATAAACATATATTTTGAAATCCCCCACATTAGGCAATATGAGTTTTATTGATCTCTCTCTTTGTGTTTTTGTGTTTTGTTTCTAAACTCAGAGTAGAGCAAACTCTGTCTGCAATGTCCCCGAGACTGCCATGAATCTTCGAGGGGAGAGGCAGAGCCAGAGAGTGCTACCACACATTAAGGGAATGAATATTGATTTAAAAACAAATTTGACATGGTTTTTAAATCGACTTGAAAAATGCATCACTTAAAAGAGTTAGGGGTTTGTAGTCTGTCAATGGAGCGGAGAAAACTTCGCTCTTGTTTTATGGTTTAATAAGATTCCATTAATGGCTTCTTCCACCTTGAAAAAAAAAGCCCCCTGAAATGGTGTGTGTCACTGTGTACATGTGCATGCACTACTAGTACAAGTGTGTATGTGTGTGTAAATACTCACGTGATTGTCGGTCTCAGGTCGGAGGACGGTTCCATTTAGACGTGAAGGGAAATGACTAATTTGCATGAGTGTGTGTGTGTGTGTGTGTGTGTGTGTGTGTGTGTGTGTGTGTGGGCTGCTGAACTGCCGACTAATGACTTTTTCAGGATGAGTAGCTGGAGCACAAAATGAAACAAACCAAACTAAAAGAATTAAACCACCTGTTTCACTCATCAAAAAACATTTTAGAAGATTTTTTTTATTTATTTTGTTTTGGTCGTATTATGATGAAGTATGCAGATTTTTTTTCCTGCACATTTTACTTTGAAAAGTAGTTTAAAGTGTCGTTTGAAACTAAGCAGGATCCCGGACACCTCAGAGGGCAGCCAAAATAAGACACCAGGCAATCTTATGAGAGTGCTCGGCTGGCATGGTCGGAGCTTCAGGGCCAGGTTTGATGCTCAGTGGGCCAGTGGAAGGAAACGGCTTCTGGCTGCCTGCCCGGCTTTCAGCCTGACAGAGACAGATCATATGGACGCCAGTGTTTTCCTTTCCTAATTGCTGCACGTCAACACATCAATCCTTCAGACATGATGTTTTATAACCGAGAACGAGATTCTTGCTTTGATGATTGTGAAAGAAACATGTTTGATTTGTAGACTTTATCGTCGGGCGATCGGCTGATTTGAGTCCTGTTTAATCTGAATGTCGTGTACCAGTTTAGTGGTTGAAAAGGAGATATTGTATTCTATATTATAAGACGTCACATTTCTGCAGGTTTGTGCTGTGTTTGTTCAGGTTCTAAAAAATGATGTCTCTACTACTGATGGATTATTTTACACATGTGGTAAACAAGGATTGTCAACATCGACTGGAGTAAAATATCCCTCTGTTTCATTCACTCCTCTGCTATTTGGTTTAAACACGTCTTGGATTCTTGAATATGAATGTATTGCTTTTGTATTGGGAATTTGTCCCTTTGTGCCTGAGTGTGTGGACAGACGAGAAAATGGCAAAATTGACCACTTAGACCCATGCTTTGAGTGGTGTTATTAATCAGAAGCATAATTTAATTCCATATTAATTCCTTTTAGCACCTTTTTCTTGACCTTCAGGACCCTGGTTGTGACTTAGTGAGTGTCCACGTTGCATGTTTCCTCTTCTCTGTCATGTTTTGTAGGATAATGTCTGCACAAATCTCATGTTTTGAGATCAGTCTGCAATGTATCCTGGTGCAGGAATTAAGAAACTGCTGTCAGTTGTACTGGTGCTGTTACAATGTGTTGAAAGTACTGAAACAAATATTGAATCAGATTAAAAAGCGTTACTCAACCAGATTAACTGGTTTAGAAAGTGTCTTCAGTAATTAATGAAGTAGTATTTCACTAAAAGACTTGTCCCTCTTTTGTTACTATTCTCATATTTGACGAGTAGAAAAGCCTTTTATCTCACTGTAAACCCAACAAAGAGGCTCTGCTTCATTAAATGAAAAAAAAGTTAAGATTTAACAAAAAAAAACCACGTCCTTGATATGAGTGTACATTTTTCCAGCAATTTGTTGAAGCTCCAGACAGTAAACTTCATTAATAGGCATGGTATTAGTTTTCACCGATGTGCAGATGCTAAACATGTTTACATCTGTTTTTCTAGATATCGATAGATAACTGGGGAGCAGACCGCTTAAATAATTACATGTGTGATGTTAATCTACCATGCGGTTGGTATATTATGTACCTGAAAAGACAATTTGACGAATTCATTAAAACTGATGAATAGATTTTCACGTTTTGAAACTGAAACCATTCCCTGTACTTGAGAAAGGTTTCTGAAGGAAGTATGTTTGATTGTCTGGAGAGCTCGGTATAAGTAGCACTCTCTAATTAATACACTGCTGTTAATGAAAGCACCAATCTCAAGCCATGCTGAGAAAACAACAGGATTCCTAAAATCAACATTTTTTAAAAGAGGAGTGGGAGTAGTTGGGTTTAAGAAACATTTTGATTCAGCCTTGCATAAATCTTGAACTGGCTGTCATTTTAGAAGCGATATCAAAATATTCTAATTCATTGTTATAGAATCTTGGAATTTTTTTGTATAAATTGACATATCTGGTCAATATCCTCCCTCTATGGTTGTCTTTAGCCTCTTCACAATCAACTCTGACATCTTTAATTGAAGAATAATAATAAATAATAATAAAGAATCAAATATAAACAGTGTGTTTATAAATTACGAAGCGAGTAAGGCCAATTAAACACACTGCAAATGCAGCATTTCAGGCTAAAGTACACCCTAATTGCTTTAAAATGTTCAGCAACAACAGGATTTTCCCTGGTTTCCTTCAGGAGAACTATACCAAATGGTTTTATGGCGTGAAAGTGGGTCTTGCGGTGTCTTAGGGCAGCAGGATAAGTGGTAATCCCTCGGGTGGTGCTCTGTTGTAGACTACAGATCCTATGGAGAGCTCCGGCTGCTGAGTCAGCCTTCGTGATTCTTCCAGGGGAGCAGACTAATCTCCCAAGTACCTTCCTCTGTCAGCGGCCCAAGCATCTGCTGTTCTGCCTCTGGATGCCCTTCCCTTTGCAAAAATCCCAGTCCCTAGTGGCTTCCCAGACCTGTGACCGTACTCGTTTTATGTGGTTTGCAATGTCTGTCTGTTCGGGGTTTTTTTCTAGGATTTTATTTAGCTATTCTTGAGTAACCCACTGGATTAAATTACAAATATTTTTGTCACCAAGCTGTAAATAAGGCTTCTTGTCTTAGTTCCAAAGGGGTGGAGATAGAAGGTGTTCACCCAGCAAGTGAGAATCTGCTGGAGTTTGCATTTATTTAATTTGATCCTGACTGCCAGACTGCAGCTGGCTAGCTAAGTGCTTTGCCATTAAGGCTGTGTTCTGTGTTTAATTCTGCTACAGTGCTGAGGCTTATGGGTGTAATGGCAGGCTGCATACCGCCTGCTCTCCAGTAAACGCTTACTATCTCGTGTGCTACCTTGAGAATAAGCAAAGAGCTCCTCTGTGATCTTCCTAATTAAACTAATGGCTCCAGTCACCCAACCTCTGATTCCCTGTGTTCTCCGTCTGCAGATTTATAATGAGAAGAAGAGCCAGTTTGAAATCAAGAGAAACAACCCCAAGGACTTGGTGGAGAGAGTGGCACGGGACATCTCCAGGCTGCTCAACAGCAAGAGAAAAGCCCTGGAGGTAAGAGCACCATGCTGCACGTATTACAACACATGCGTCCAAACACATGCTACGGTGCTGCACAGTTGTACACACATAAGTGGCTTTTCATACAAACAGATAAACTTTTTTTTTCTAAAATTGGTTTATGGATTCCAGTTTAAAAAAAAAAAAAAAAAAAAAGTAGTGGTGGGACACAATTCAAAAAATGAATCTGACTGCAATTAATTAATCGCAATTAATCACACTTTTGTCAAATAGCAATATTTGACACAATAAGCAAAGTTTTTCAATTCAAATATATTTTATTTGACAACTGAATTGATGAATAGACATATACGTGAACTTACACAACAAAAATGTTTGATTCATTTATATTTATCTGCATTTTTCAACTGTCTTCTACATTCACAGATTACTGCAAACTCGAAGTCCAATTACATATTATGTTCAACATTTTAAGACTTTTTGTAAACTCCAGAACTTTAAGTGTCTTGAAAAGTGATCTATTATGGGCTGGCTACGTTGTTTGCCTGTACCAGGACTGTCGAAGCATACGTTAGCTCTGCTGCTAACAGCAACATGTTTTGCACTGAGGTGATCAGAAAACTCTTTGTTACACAATTTGTACACAACCAGGCTTTTATCCAAGCTGCCATCAGGAAGTTTTTTAAAAGAAAACTTTCCACCCAACAAGCTCAATGTGGCCTCATCTGAAATTAGGGAACTGAGAAAAGTGTTATTAAATGCGTAATTTTTTTCTGTAATTAATTAATCAAAATTAACGCGTTAAAGTCCCAGCAGTAAAAAAAAACATAATACTAGATCCTCTTTGCACTTTATTTTAATTTCATTTATAGTATTAAGATTTGCCAAGATGTGACCATAAAACAACTGACAGGAACATTTTTGTCGCTTGTATCATCATCTGTAACTACTGAAACATCTTTGGCACACTCAGAATCAGTCATTATATTACAATTGTTACCTGCAGTCATGCTGTGCTTCTATTTAACTTGAATGTCATGGATCTCCTATGATGGAATGAGATCACCTTCAGTACTTCAGTTTGAACTCTATTAGAAAATGCTGCAACTCCTCTTTAGGATTGAAATAGAGTATTAAGCTAATTATATTTAGTCAAAAATTTAGATCATTCCTCTCTTTTTTTTTTTTTGTCCCAGCACTATTTTAGAGTTTTTCTGTTCTGTGTAATACTGAAGGCGCATATTCTGGAAGATACGTGATGCATGAGAAGGTTATCGTTTCAGTGTCCTGCATTTTGGGATATAATTATTACGACTGTTATGCTCAGACAGTCCTGTGATTAGTTAAAAATTTGCTTCGCTCTCCCAGTAGGAAACCTCTAACCCCGAAGAGACGAAGGAGGGGGCGGCGGTACGGAGGCAGGAGAGATGAGTGACACGGAGGGAAATGAGAAAAGTATACACAATCAATTTTTAATTTTTAAAAGCCAGAGATAAAGTAAAGTAGCGTTTGTGCTAATCCTGAAAAATTGGATTTAAAAATCAAATGTTGATGTCCCCCGTTTGGTAGTCCGACTATCAGAGCATAAAGAAGTTTTGTTCAAACCATCTTCACACTTGAAATTACATGTTGAGGGCTTCTAATTCCCAAATTACCTGGATAGAATTTGTATTTATTGCTATTTAAGGCTAATTTAGTTTTTTTTTTTCAATCCACAATGGCAGTGAGGCAGGCGTTTTAATCAGTTTGATGATTCTCATCATCTGCACCCACATTTACACATGTAGCCACACACACACATCTCCACAAAATAGAGAAGCAACAGTTACGACGGTACATTTGTGTCTCAAAACCTTCTTGTTTGCACGTTGAACATTCAGTTTATATTTGTATAACAGCTTCATATGTATGTGCGAGCTGTAGCTTGACTTTCGGCTATATGGCACCTCATTTCTCTTTCTTTCACTCTGTTTCTGCCCAAATATGGTCACTCAAGGCAAAAGCGGGCCTTTTTTTAAACACGGCTGAAGCTTTATAAAGGAGCAGGAGTGTATATCTTTTAAGAGCATGAGGCCTTGTGGGATGATACGAAGCAGCAGGAGTCTCTCAAATTCACGGTTAATTCTACAGCTCGGGTCCTTAAAGCCAAGGCAGCGTCTCCACATGTCTCCTGTGGTCATGTCTAGGATTGGATTTGAGATGGCAATGACCCTCCACCTCCGTTTCTCTGAATTTTTATGTTTAGAGTGGAGTCCTGTAGGTCCACCTTTACCTCCCTCAACATACACATGCATATATACACTACGCCCCATCACCCCCACCCTAACCTCCACAGGCCACACTGTCACCTCACATCCTGTCTGAGAGATTCTGGCTCAGGAGGGAGGAAATGAGGTGAAAAAAGAGAAGGTCTGGAATGAGAATGTCTCCCTGGGGCGTGGAAAAATCAAGAAAATGATGTTCAGAAATTCATAGATTTAAAAATGAGCAGCAAGCGGTGGGGAAGGAAGAGAGAGGGAACGGCGGGGGGAGGCAGGGGAGGGGAGAGAGAGAGTTTGAGGGGGGGAAAAAATCAAAAGATGAAAGCAGGAGAGAAGGAACAGAGAGTCAGATGAACAAAATAGCAGAAGCGAACGAGCAATGCAAGGAAATAGAGTCATTATGTCATTATAGAATACAAACCTTAACAAAAAGTAGGCAACAAGTTAATATGTTTCATTTAGACAGGTTATGTTTTTTTTTTCTTATTTCACTAAAACTGAAAATTCACGACTGTAGGCGAATAAATTCATGTGGACTTATTATTCATACAGGGAGAAAAGTGAAAGCCTGTAAAGTGAAAGTCTTAATGCAGCCTGTAGATAAGAAGGTCTCAAACTCTGCTCAGCGCGGCATTGACAGCGTTTTATATTCCAGCCTGTTTCTACCCCCTGTAATGGTTATTTAGTCCCAAATATTCCCTGCCACACATTTAAAAACGACGAAATGTGTGTGTGTGTGTGTGTGTGTGTGTGTGTGTGTGTGTGTGTGCGTGTGTGTGCGCACGCAGGAAGAAATTATTCTTCTGCAACCTATTTAAATAGTGCTTCGGGTGATTCGTTGTAATTCATGTTTATATTACTAATGAGAAAATACACATTGACTCTAAACACTAGTTACTGATATATAAGCATTTCTCAGTGCTTTGGATTTAGCCGATTTAGCCTTAATTCCTAAATTAGCAACGTATTTTAATCACTTAAATGCTCTGCTTGTGTATTGGGAAAGGAGTGAAATAATAAAACAGAATCTGGTCGGTGAGCGTTTCTTTGTTTCTTCTCATTTTGTGTACCTGCCTGGACTAACACTGGCTGGTGTTATTGATGCTGCGTCCAAGATGAAATCTGTGGCAGCTGGAAAAAACGAAGCTTAATTAATGAAAATTCTTCTTTTGTATTCAGCGTTTCAGCCTTAATATCCACATTTGGCATAACTAATAGAGGGATGTGTGCCCTCTTTTATACAGCCACCGTCAAAATAGGCATTTAAATGTGTATAAAATATCATTCAAAGAGCAACGTACTTAATGCACCCATGGTTCTAAAAATGGAAACAGTTTAAGCTGACTTACTTTTTGTTAAAAGCCTCTCCAGTGTTTATTCTTTTCCTTCCCTTGTCTTAATCTCCTCCACTTGATGTCCCTGTCTGCTCTCCCTTTCTTGCCTCTGGCTTCAGCCATCTTTGCAAACAATGATCTGATTCTATGGTCGGTGCCAAAATTCAAATGTAGCACAAACCTCTGCTAGCTGAAAGGCTTGCATGTTGCCCGTGGACATTTTATATAAATGTCTTTGTTTCCAGAGGTACGCTGAAATGTGATTCAGGAAAGCTTTTGCTCGTGTGTTGAAGCTGACTGGACTTTTTTTTGATGCGTACAACCATTTTTAGATAAGCTAACTTTGCTGCCAGTCAGATTTGAGTTCAGTGTATATTGCTGACGTTTTTTGCATGTTGAGTTTTTTTTTTCCCTTTTTTCTCAATACACATTTGAGCAGGATATGAAAAGATGTCTTCTTCAAATTGTGCTTGCGTGACATGTGACTATTGTAGAAGCCTTTTTGGTAGTGCCTCATTTTACGGATCCGTGATTTCTGAACATCCTGTTGATTTCCAACAAGGTTCATTTCATTACAGAGAAAATAGAGTGGGTGTTCAATTGGTAGACTTCCATTCAGATAATTCAGTTAATTGCTGTTGTAACCTAAAGGGTCTTATTGTCAGCCCATACACAGAACACACCAAAGCAGTAAAATTTGCCTACAAGTCAGTAAATATATATAATATGACAATTTACTTGGGCTTAGCTTGAGCTTTACTTTGAAGGGCATTTATTTTTCCTTTGTAGTTATTACATTTTTTTTCTTGAAAACAGCAGATTTATGCACTTCTAAAGAATGGTATCCAATTCAGAAAATGTCTCTCAGTCCTCTACCTCCTAGCTCCATGATACCTTTAGAATATTTGCAAACTGCTATCTATAATCAATAATATCTACAGGAACCTGATTGGTTATTTTAAACATCAATAAACCATGAGAAGAAGAGCAGTTACCACATGGGAAAACGTGGTGATGCTGCTGCTGTTGGGATCCACACGATGATTATTGAAGCTTTTTCCGGAGTTTGATTATCTGAGATTGTATTTGGTGAGGGACTGCAGTGTACGCTGATGTGCATGTAGCGTCTGAGCTCTCTGTGCACTGGTGTACTTCTGTCTGCATCTTAATGGCTTCATAGTGACTGTCTATATCTCTCTGTGTGTGTGTGTGTGTGTGTGTGTGTGTGTGTGTGTGTGTGTGTGTGTGTGTGTGTGTGTGTGTGTGTGTGTGTGTGTGTGTGTGTGTTGTGTGTTGTGTGTGTGTGTTGTGAGCAACAGGCTCACATCTGAGTGATACTGAGAGAGCATCAGTCTGACAGGCCTTTTAACCCAGAGCAGCCAGAAAGAACAGAGCCTTCCATGTAACCTGTCATGAGTATAAAGCCAAACAGGTGTGATAGACCTCCCAGACTGATCTTAGCCCTCATCCCTTTCCCTGCTCCTCTTTGTGGCGCTACATATGATTGCCACACAGGCCTGCC